>NC_084565.2:40037500-40045000 GCF_033978685.3 Nerophis lumbriciformis
GACAAGGTAGGTACACTAGACAAAAGTCTTGGGACACTTCAGACTAAAACTTGACAAAAGTATTGGGACACTTAGGACTAGCACCTGCCAAATACGCGGGCCCGACCAATGCTGCTTGCAGCTTTAATTATTATTATTATTCTTCTGCAACTTTGCGCTGTAATTTGACCCCCTTAACATGCTTCAAAACTCACCAAATTTGACACACACATCAGTAATAAATGGCAAAACTTTTTTATCAAAAAAACAAACCCCAAAACTCAAAATTGCGCTCTAGCGCCCCCTAGGGAAGAAAAAAAACTAGACTGCCTGTAACTCATACTAGGAAAGTCGGAGAGACATGAAACAAAAACCTCTATGTAGGTCTGACTTAGACCTACATTTCATAATGGTACATCTTTGGGCAAAAATCAACAGGAAGTTGGCAATTCCCCCTTCAAGACAAAAATGTACTAAAAACAGTCACTTTTGCCTCTTTGCGCTGTAGTTTCACCCCCTTAACATGCTTCAAAACTCACCAAATTTGGCACACACATCAGTAATATATGGCAAAACTTTTTTATCAAAAAAACAAACCCCAAAACTCAAAATTGCGCTCTAGCGCCCCCTAGGGAAGAAAAAAAACTAGACTGCCTGTAACTCATACTAGGAAAGTCGGAGAGACATGAAACAAAAACTTCTATGTAGGTCTGACTTAGACCTACATTTCATAATGGTACATCTTTGGGCAAAAATCAACAGGAAGTTGGCAATTCCCCCTTCAAGACAAAAATGTACTAAAAACAGTCACTTTTGCCTCTTTGCGCTGTAATTTCACCCCCTTAACATGCTTCAAAACTCACCAAACTAAACACACACATCAGGACTGGCAAAAATTGCCATCTAATAAAAAAAAACCTAACCCCAAATCTCAAAATTGCGCTGTAGCGCAATTTTTGAATAAAACGCAGAAAAAACTGCTTAGGACTAACACTGGACAAAAGTATTGGGACACCTAGGATTTAATCTGGACAAAAGTATTGGGACACTTAGGACTACCACTAGACAAAAGTATTAGGACACTTAGGACTAAAACTGGACAAAAGTATTGGGACACTTAGGACTACCATTGGACAAAAGTATTGGGACACTTACACTGGACAAAAGTATTGGGACACTTATGACTATCACTGGACAAAAGTATTGGGACACTTAGGCCGAAAACTGGACAAAAGTATTGGGACACTTACACTGGACACAAGTATTGGGACACTTACACTGGACAAAAGTATTGGGACACTTAGGACTACCACTAGACAAAAGTATTAGGACACTTAGGACTAAAACTGGACAAAAGTATTGGGACACTTAGGACTACCACTGGACAAAAGTATTGGGACACTTACACTGGACAAAAGTATTGGGACACTTATGACTATCACTGGACAAAAGTATTGGGACACTTATGACTATCACTGGACAAAAGTATTGGGACACTTAGGCCGAAAACTGGACAAAAGTATTGGGACACTTACACTGGACACAAGTATTGGGACACTTACACTGGACAAAAGTATTGGGACACTTAGGACTACCACTAGACAAAAGTATTGGGACACTTAGGACTAAAACTGGACAAAAGTATTGGGACACTTAGGACTACCACTGGACAAAAGTATTGGGACTCTTATGACTACCACCGGACAAAAGTATTGGGACACTTAGGACTACCACTAGACAAAAGTATTGGGACTCTTATGACTACCACCGGACAAAAGTATTGGGACACTTAGGACTACCACTGGACAAAAGTATTGGGACACTTACACTGGACAAAAGTATTGGGACACTTATGACTATCACTGGACAAAAGTATTGGGACACTTAGGCCGAAAACTGGACAAAAGTATTGGGACACTTACACTGGACACAAGTATTGGGACACTTATGACTATCACTGGACAAAAGTATTGGGACACTTAGGCCGAAAACTGGACAAAAGTATTGGGACACTTACACTGGACACAAGTATTGGGACACTTACACTGGACACAAGTATTGGGACACTTAGGATACAACTTGACAAAAGTCTTGGGACACTTAGGACTAAAACTGGACAAAAGTATTGGGACATTTAGGACTAGCACCTGTCAAATATGCGGGGCCGACCAACGCTGCTTGCAGCTTTAATTTTTCTTGTTTTTGAACACTGACTTATTGCAATGCATAACCAAGTCAGATCAACACGTTGTTTTTGTTTTGGCGCTGGAATCAAACCTTCATGTGACAAAAGAATGTGAGCATCCACGAGTTAATCGTTTACCCGTGAGATGAAAATCAACAAGCGTCTTCTCACTGGCCCCGCAGCTGAAGGGATTGTCGCGACCTTCCTGCCACATGACACGCCGCCGCTGATCGTCGGCGTCGATAACTCCCTTGCCTTCTCCCTCCTGCCTGCCCGGAAAGTTCTACAAAACCTCTGACACGTGCTCTTTTTTTTTTCTCCGCGCAAACTTCTGCCGCGCAAGTAAACTTAAGCTAATTGTGCGCTCAGAGCGCTTCGCCAGAGTTGTGAAGCGTTTGCATAAGCTCTTTTTTTTTTCCCCCTGACCGACCAGAGGCAAAGTGACTACCGCTTTTGTTTTGTCGCCGTCCCTCTTGGGTGTCACCAGGAGACTTGACAGGAAACCCAGAGTGCAGAGACCCCCGTAGAGACTACAGGCACGTGCCGGCGGCGTACTTGACACAAGAAGCACTTTTATCAAACAACTTTGTGAGGAGGCTCTGATTAAAGCTTGTAGTGTGTTATTTATTATATATACACGCCCTCCAGGAGCAATAAAACGCGGGGTTGTAGAAAAATGACAAACTTTTTGACGCATTAGTTGTTTCAAGTGGTCAGAGATAGTCTTTTTACTTTGGAATTCACCCCAGGGCAAAAACAAAAAATGATGCGCACGTGATTTTTATTTCCATGGGTATAAACTGTGCTTTGCAAGTGCTATTTTTAAGGAATGTGGGCTTAAATATACATATATATATAATTAATGAATATTTAAATATTTTTCTATTTTGTTTTACTATTAATAGTATTTATTTGTTGTACTTGACAAGGTAAAATATGTACAATAACACAAGAAGCTATATATATATATATATATATATATATATATATATATATATATATATATATATATATATATACATAAACATACACACACACATACACTGTATATATGTATCTATATCTATATCTATATCTGCGAAACAGGCTTGTAGGGATGATATAGCCTCTGTGTTTTTTCCGGACCTAACGTGTATATATGTATATATATATATATAATATGTATATATATATATATATATATATATATATATATATATATATATATGTATATATATATATATGTATGTATGTATATGTATGTATATGTATATATATTTATGTTTATATATATTTCAAGTGGCCTGGACTACTGCAATGCACTTTATGCTGGCATTAGCCAAAAAGCTCTCTCCCGGTTGCAGTTAGTCCAGAATGCGGCAGCACGACTTTTAACAGGGGCCAGGAGACGCCAGCATATAACCCCAATCCTTGAGAGTTTGCACTGGCTCCCTGTTCATTTTAGAATTGATTTTAAAACCTTGCTGTTTGTTTTTAAAGCTTTACATGGACTGGCACCTCAGTATATCTCGGACCTCATCCAAACTTACAATCCTGCGCGCGCTCTGAGGTCCGAGAGCCAGCTCCAGCTCGTGGTGTCCAAGACGAGACTTAAAACCAGGGGAGACAGGGCCTTCTCTGTGGTCGGCCCTAAGCTCTGGAACACTCTGCCCCTCCATGTTCGAACTGCTCCCACAGTGGAGTGTTTTAAGTCTCGTCTTAAGACCCACTTTTATTCTCTGGCTTTTAACACTACGTGAGTTGTGTGGTCCTCTGTTGTCCTCTGTGTTTTTAAAATTTTGCTTTTTGCTTTCTATTTACTGTTTTAATTGGTTTTACCCTTTGAAATTGTTTTTAATCATATTTATTTTATATTGTTTTTAATTGTGTTTAATATTGTTGTGCAGCACTTTGGAAACATTTTGTTGTTTAAATGTGCTATATAAATAAAGTGGATTGGATTGGATTGGATATACGGGTGTATATATATATATATGTGTATATGTATATATATATATATATATATATATATGTGTATATGTATATATATATATATATATATATATATATATATTTATATATATATATATATATATATATATATATATATATATATATATATGCGAAACAGGCTTGTAGGGATGATATAGCCTCTGTTTTTTCCATACCCAACGTGTATATATGTATCCATCCATCCATCCATTTTCTACCGCTTATTCCCTTTGGGGTCGCGGGGGGCGCTGGAGCCTATCTCAGCTACAATCGGGCGGAAGGCGGGGTACACCCTGGACACCTTTTTTCGTGTAAAATGGCAACTTTTTACACGTAAAATGACAAAAAAATGTTGTGTAAAATGGCAACTTTTTACACGTAAAATAAAAAAAATTTCGTGTAAAATGAAAACTTTTTACATGTAAAATGACAATTTTTTTTCGTGTAAAATGGCAACTTTTTTCGTGTAAAATTACAACTTTTTTTCTTGTAAAATTACAACTTTTTTTCTTGTAAAATGGCAACTTTTTTCTTGTAAAATTACAACTTTTTTTCGTGTAAAATGACAACTTTTTACATGTAAAATAACTACTCTTTTGTGTAAAATTACAACTTTTTTCGTGTAAAATGGCTACTTTTTACACGTAAAATGACAACTTTTTTTGGTGTAGAATGGCAACTTTTTTGTGTAAAATGACAATTTTTACATGTAAAATGACAACTTTTTTCCTTGGAAAATGACAACTTTTTTTTCGTGGAAAATGACAACTTTTTTTGGTGTAAAATTGCAACTTTTTTTCGTGTAAAATGACAACTTTTTACATGTAAAATGACAACTTTTTTTGGTGTAAAATGGCAACTTTTTTTTGTGTAAAATGACAACTTTTTACATGTAAAATGACAACTTTTTTCGTGTAAAATGACAACTTTTTTTCGTGTAAAATGACAACTTTTTACATGTAAAATGGCAACTTTTTTTTCGTGTAAAATGACAACTTTTTACATGTAAAATGACAACTTTTTTCGTGTAAAATTACAACTTTTTTTCTTGTAAAATGACAACTTTTTTCATGTAAAATGACAACTTTTTTCGTTTAAAATGACAACTTTTTTGTGTGTAAAATGACAACTTTTTTTCGTGTAAAATGGCAACTTTTTGTCGTGTAAAATGACAACTTTTTACATGTAAAATGACAACTTTTTTCTTGTAAAATGACAACTTTTTTTCGTGTAAAATGACAACTTTTTTCATGTAAAATGACAACTTTTTTCGTTTAAAATGACAACTTTCTTTTGTGTAAAATGACAACTTTTTTTCGTTTAAAATGACAACTTTTTTGTGTGTAAAATGACAACTTTTTACATGTAAAATGACAACTTTTTTTCGTGTAAAATGACAACTTTTTTCATGTAAAATGACAACTTTTTTCGTTTAAAATGACAACTTTTTTTTGTGTAAAATGACAACTTTTTTTCGTGTAAAATGGCAACTTTTTTTGGTGTAAAATGATAACTTTTTACATGTAAAATGACAACTTTTTTCGTGTAAAATGACAACTTTTTTTGTGTAAAATGACAACTTTTTTTCGTGTAAAATGGCAACTTTTTTTGGTGTAAAATGGCAACTTTTTACATGTAAAATGACAACTTTTTACTGTGTAAAATGACAACTTTTTTGTGTGTAAAATGACAACTTTTTTGTGTGTAAAATGACAACTTTTTACATGTAAAATAACTACTTTTTTCGTGTAAAATGGCAACTTTTTACACGTAAAATGACACATTTTTTTGTGTAAAATTACACATTTTTTTGTGTAAAATTACAACTTTTTTTCATGTAAAATGACACTTTTTTCGTGTAAAATTACAACTTTTTTTCGTGTAAAATGACAACTTTTTACATGTAAAATGACAACTTTTTTCGTGTAAAATGGCAACTTTTTACACGTAAAATGAAAACTTTTTACACGTAAAATGAAAACTTTTTTTCGTGTAAAATGAAAACTTTTTACATGTAAAATGACAACTTTTTTTGGTGTAAAATGGCAACTTTTTTTCGTGTAAAATGGCAACTTTTTACATGTGAAATGACAACTTTTTTCCGTGTAAAATGACAACTTTTTTCGTATAAAATGACAACTTTTTACATGTAAAATGGCAACTTTTTTTTGTGTAAAATGACAACTTTTCACATGTAAAATGACAACTTTTTTCGTGTAAAATGACAACTTTTTTTCGTGTAAAATGACAACTTTTTTTGGTGTAAAATGGCAACTTTTTTTTCGTGTAAAATGACAACTTTTTTTCGTGTAAAATGACAACTTTTTACATGTAAAATGACAACTTTTTTCGTGTAAAATGACAACTTTTTACATGTAAAATGACAACTTTTTCCGTGTAAAATGACAACTTTTTCCGTGTAAAATGGCAACTTTTTTTTGTGTAAAATGGCAACTTTTTACACGTGACATGACAACTTTTTTCATGTAAAATGACAACTTTTTACATGTAAAATGACAACTTTTTTTCGTGTAAAATGACAACTTTTTTCATGTAAAATTACAACTTTTTTTTCGTGTAAAATGACAATTTTTTTTAATGTAAAATACCTTTTTTTTCTTGTAAAATGACAACTTTTTACATGTAAAATGAACTCTTTTTTTCGTGTAAAATGGCAACTTTTTACACGTAAAATGACAACTTTTTTGTGTGTAAAATGACAACATTTTTTCGTGTAAAATGGCAACCTTTTTTTTGTGTAAAATGGCAACTTTTTCCGTGTAAAATGACAACTTTTTTTGTGTAAAATGACAACTTTTTTCCTGTCATACTTGCAAATGACACTAACAAATGTGACAACACAACAAGATATAACAAGTGGACAGCAATTATCACAATCAGCTCACTTTTACACATAACAATAACAAATGTGATCATCAAAAAAAACCCATTGATTAACATTGGTATCGATGAGTACCAGTACTGGGAATTGGTACCGTATCGCTTCAAATTGAAGTAACAGCAGCTTTTCATTTGAGGTGACACTGCGACACACACGCACACACACACACACACACACACACACACACACACGCACACACACACACACGCACACACACACACACGCACGCACGCACTCCAAAGCAGTAATTTGCTTCAAACATTTAGATAAGAAATCTGCCTGCGCTTTCAAAACCTTTTTTCTGCGTTTGTTTTTTGGCTTTTATTTTTTATTTTTTGCGACAATAAAATAATCCTCCTGTTGTTCCTCGGCTCACTTTCTCATCCTTTGGGAATTCTCTTTGTGCTTTCTTCCTCCCCTCCATTTGAAAGGAGTACATCTCCAAAGGCCTCAAATCCCTGCC
>NC_084565.2:40050000-40055000 GCF_033978685.3 Nerophis lumbriciformis
AATAGACCCACTACTCGACACTCCACCTTATGATCCAGTGCACCTTTTGTATGAAAATAGACCCACTAATCGACACTGCGCCTTATAACCCGGTGCACTTTTTGTATGAAAATAGACTTGCTAATCGACACTGCGCTTTATGAACTGGTGCACCTTTTGTATGAAAATAGAACCAGTAATCGACACTGCGCCTTATGAACTGGTGCACCTTTTGTATGAAAATAGACACCTTTTGTATGAAAATAGACATGAATGGACCCGCTACTCGACACTCCGCCTTATGATCCGGTGCACCTTTTGTATGAAAATAGACCCACTAATCGACACTGTGCCTTATGAACTGGTGCACCTTTTGTATGAAAATAGACCTAAATAGACCCACTAATCGACACTGCGCCTTATAACCCGGTGCACCTTTTGTATGAAAATAGACTTGCTAATCAACACTGCGCCTTATGAACTGGTGCACCTTTTGTATGAAAATAGACCCACTAATCGACACTGCGCCTTATGATCCAATGCACTTTTTGTATGGAAATAGACCTGAATAGACTTGCTAATCGACACTGCGCCTTATGAACTGGTGCACCTTTTGTATGAAAATAGACTTGCTAATCGACACTGCGCCTTATGCACTGGTGCACTTTTTCTATGGAAATAGACCTGAATAAACTTGCTAATCGACACTGAGCCTTTTGATCCGGTGCACCTTTTGTATGAAAATAGAACCACTAATCGACACTGTGCCTTATGAACTGGTGCACCTTTTGTATGAAAATAGACCTAAGTAGACCCACTAATCGACACTGCGCCTTATAACCCGGTGCACCTTTTGTATAAAAATAGACTTGCTAATCAACACTGCGCCTTATGAACTGGTGCACCTTTTGTATGAAAGTAGACTTGCTAATCGACACTGCGCCTTATGCACTGGTGCACTTTTTCTATGGAAATAGACCTGAATAAACTTGCTAATCGACACTGAGCCTTTTGATCCGGTGCACCTTTCGTATGAAAATAGACCCACTAATCGACACTGCGCCTTATGAACTGGTGCACCTTTTGTATGAAAATAGACCCACTAATCGACACTGCGCCTTATGAACTGGTGCACCTTTTGTATGAAAATAGACCTAAATAGACCCACTAATCGACACTGCGCCTTATGAACTGGTGCACCTTTTGTATGAAAATAGACCCACTAATCAACACTGCGCCTTATAACCCGGTGCACCTTTTGTATGAAAATAGACCTGATAATTGACACTGCGCCTTATGCACTGGTGCACTTTTTGTATGGAAATAGACCTGAATAGACTTGCTAATTGACACTGCGCCTTATGAACTGGTGCACCTTTTGTATGAAAATAGACCCTCTAATCGACACTGCACCTTATAACCCGGTGCACCTTTTGTATGAAAATAAACCCACTAATCGACACTGCGCCTTATGAACTGGTGCACCTTTTGTATGAAAATAGACCCACTAATCGACACTGCGCCTTATGAACTGGTGCATCTTTTGTATGAAAATAGACCCACTAATCGACACTGCGCCTTATGATCCAATGCACTTTTTGTATGAAAATAGACCTGAATAGACTTGCTAATCGACACTGCGCCTTATGAACTGGTGCACCTTTTGTATGAAAATAGACTTGCTAATCGACACTGCGCCTTATGCACTGGTGCACTTTTTGTATGGAAATAGACCTGAATAAACTTGCTAATCGACACTGAGCCTTTTGATCCAGTGCACCTTTTGTATGAAAATAGACATGAATAGACCCGCTACTCGACACTGCGCCTTATGATCCGGTGCACCTTTTGTATGAAAATAGACCCACTAATCGACACTGCACCTTATAACCCGGTGCACCTTTTTTATGAAAATAGACCTGAATAGACCCGCTAATTGACACTGCGCCTTATGATCCAGTGCACCTTTTGTATGAAAATAGACCCACTAATCGACACTGCGCCTTATGAACTGGTGCACCTTTTGTATGAAAATAGACCCTCTAATTGACACTGCACCTTATAACCCGGTGCACCTTTTGTATGAAAATAGACCCTCTAATTGACACTGCACCTTATGACCCGGTGCACCTTTTGTATGAAAATAGACCCTCTAATTGACACTGCACCTTATGATCCGGTGCACCTTTTGTATGAAAATAGACTCTCTAATTGACACTGCACCTTATAACCCAGTGCACCTTTTGTATGAAAATAGACCCTCTAATTGACACTGCACCTTATGATCCGGTGCACCTTTTGTATGGAAATAGACCCACTAATTGACACTGCACCTTATAACCCGGTGCACCTTTTGTATGAAAATAGACCCTCTAATTGACACTGCGCCTTATGAACTGGTGCACCTTTTGTATGAAAATAGACCCACTAATCGACACTGCGCCTTATGAACTGGTGCACCTTTTGTATGAAAATAGACCCACTAATCGACACTGCGCCTTATGATCCGGTGCACCTTTTGTATGAAAATAGACCTGATAATTGACACTGCGCCTTATGAACTGGTGCACCTTTTGTATGAAAATAGACCTAAATAGACGCACTAATCGACACTGCGCCTTATGAACTGGTGCACCTTTTGTATGAAAATAGACCAAAATAGACCCACTAATCGACACTGCGCATTATGATCCGGTGCACCTTTTGTATGAAAATAGACATGAATAGACCCACTACTCGACACTCCACCTTATGATCCAGTGCACCTTTTGTATGGAAATAGACCCACTAATCGACACTGCGCCTTATAACCCGGTGCACTTTTTGTATGAAAATAGACTTGCTAATCGACACTGCGCTTTATGAACTGGTGCACCTTTTGTATGAAAATAGAACCAGTAATCGACACTGCGCCTTATGATCCGGTGCACCTTTTGTATGAAAATAGACACCTTTTGTATGAAAATAGACATGAATGGACCCACTACTCGACACTCCGCCTTATGATCCGGTGCACCTTTTGTATGAAAATAGACCCACTAATCGACACTGCGCCTTATAACCCGGTGCACCTTTTGTATGAAAATAGACCTGTTAATTGACACTGCGCCTTATGCACTGGTGCACTTTTTGTATGGAAATAGACCTGAATAGACTTGCTAATCGACACTGCGCCTTATGAACTGGTGCACCTTTTGTATGAAAATAGACCCACTAATCGACACTGCGCATTATGATCCGGTGCACCTTTTGTATGAAAATAGACATGAATAGACTCGCTACTCGACACTCCACCTTTTGTATGAAAATAGACCCACTAATCAACACTGCGCCTTATAACCCGGTGCACCTTTTGTATGAAAATAGACCAAAATAGACCCACTAATCGACACTGCGCCTTATGAACTGGTGCACATTTTGTATGAAAATAGACCAAAATAGACCCACTAATCGACACTGCGCATTATGATCCGGTGCACCTTTTGTATGAAAATAGACATGAATAGACCCACTACTCGACACTCCACCTTATGATCCAGTGCACCTTTTGTATGAAAATAGACCCACTAATCGACACTGCGCCTTATAACCCGGTGCACTTTTTGTATGAAAATAGACTTGCTAATCGACACTGCGCTTTATGAACTGGTGCACCTTTTGTATGAAAATAGAACCAGTAATCGACACTGCGCCTTATGAACTGGTGCACCTTTTGTATGAAAATAGACACCTTTTGTATGAAAATAGACATGAATGGACCCGCTACTCGACACTCCGCCTTATGATCCGGTGCACCTTTTGTATGAAAATAGACCCACTAATCGACACTGTGCCTTATGAACTGGTGCACCTTTTGTATGAAAATAGACCTAAATAGACCCACTAATCGACACTGCGCCTTATAACCCGGTGCACCTTTTGTATGAAAATAGACTTGCTAATCAACACTGCGCCTTATGAACTGGTGCACCTTTTGTATGAAAATAGACCCACTAATCGACACTGCGCCTTATGATCCAATGCACTTTTTGTATGCAAATAGACCTGAATAGACTTGCTAATCGACACTGCGCCTTATGAACTGGTGCACCTTTTGTATGAAAATAGACTTGCTAATCGACACTGCGCCTTATGCACTGGTGCACTTTTTCTATGGAAATAGACCTGAATAAACTTGCTAATCGACACTGAGCCTTTTGATCCAGTGCACCTTTTGTATGAAAATAGACCCACTAATCGACACTGCGCCTTATGAACTGGTACACCTTTTGTATGAAAATAGACCTAAATAGACCCACTAATCGACACTGCGCCTTATAACCCGGTGCACCTTTTGTATGAAAATAGACTTGCTAATCGACACTGCGCCTTATGAACTGGTGCACCTTTTGTATGAAAATAGAACCAGTAATCGACACTGCGCCTTATGATCCGGTGCACCTTTTGTATGAAAATAGACATGAATAGACTCGCTACTCCGCCTTATGATCCAGTGCACCTTTTGTATGAAAATAGACCCACTAATCGACACTGCGCCTTGTAACCCGGTGCACCTTTTGTATGAAAATAGACCTGAATAGACCCGCTAATTGACACTGCGCCTTATGATCCGGTGCACCTTTTGTATGAAAATAGACCCACTAATCAACCTGCTACTCGACACTGTGGCTTATAACCAGGTGCACCTTTTGTATGAAAATAGAACTGAACAGACCCGCTACTCGACACCGCGCCTTATGATCCGGTGCACCTTTTGTTTGAAAATAGACCCACTAATCGACACTGCACCTTATAACCCAGTGCACAGACACGCTACTCGACACTGCGCCTTATGATCTGGTGCACCTTTTGTATGAAAATAGACCTGAATAGACACGCTACTCGACACTGCGCCTTATAACCAGGTGCACCTTTTGTATAAAAATAGACCCATTAATCGACACTGCGCCTTAAGATCCGGTGCACCTTTTGTATGAAAATGTACCCGCAACGCTCGCAATTCCTGCAAGGCGGCTAATGCA
>NC_084565.2:40060000-40115000 GCF_033978685.3 Nerophis lumbriciformis
AATTTAAAAAATGGCTCGCCACGTTAAAAGAGGCTGGCCATATTAAAAATGTGGTTGGCTACTTTAAAAATGTGGTTGGCCACCTTAAACATGTGGTTGGCCACTTTAAAAATGTGGTTGGTCACCTTAAAAATGTGGCTGGCCACCTTAAAAATGTGGTTGGCCACTTTAGAAAAGTGGTTGGCCACCTTAAAAATGTGGTTGGCCACCTTAGAAAAGTGGTTGGCCACATTATAAATGTGGTTGGCCACCTTAGAAAAGTGGTTGGCCACCTTAGAAAAGTGGTTGGCCACCTTAAAAATGTGGTTGGCCACCTTAGAAAAGTGGTTGGCCACATTATAAATGTGGTTGGCCACCTTAGAAAAGTGGTTGGCCACCTTAGAAAAGTGGTTGGCCACCTTAAAAATGTGGTTGGCCACATTTATAAAATGTGGTTGGCCACATTTAAAAAAATTGTGGCTGGCCACTTTAAAAAAATTGTCTGCCCACATCTAAAAAAAAAAATAAATAAATAAAATATAAAAGAAATGTGGCTGGCCACATCTAAAAAAGTGTCTGGCCACATTTGTGGCTAACCACAATTTAAAACGTGGCTGGCCACATTAAAGAGTGGCTGGCCACGTTAAAAAGTGGCTGGCCACATTAAAAAGTGGCTGGCCACATTAAAAAGTGGCTGGCCACATTAAAAAGTGGCTGCCACATTAAAAAGTGGCTGGCCACTTTAAAAAGTGGCTGGCCACGAAAAAAAAAAAGTGTGGATGGCCACTTTAAAAAAATGTGCTATTACTGCTATGCTGGTGTTGCTAACTTAGCATGATGGTAAAATGTCATGTTAGCATGTAGCTCACATAGCTATGCTAACATTGTAAACCTCCTAAAACACGCTGTGCCTCTGAGGGCGGGAGACGGGCCTCAGGTTTAGTCCTCACCATGTTTGAAAGCGGCAGCAGCAGCCGCCTCTAACGTCATGTGACTGCTCATCCAACAACATCAGCGCCGGCAGTTGCAGCAAGTCATCTTGCGTAGGCATGTAAAACTAGCTTAACAAGCTATCATGCTAACAGTTAGCATGTGTTAATTACCAAGTTTTGACTCTGAAGTGTACGATGGCAAAATATACACAAAAAAGAGTTAGCATGCTAAAGCACCAAGTGTAATGGCTGTAAGGTGTAAAATGGCCACAAAAGTTAGCATGTAAAATGCGAAGAGGCAACATCACACAGCAAACAACGCACACAAACTGACGCCACCCGCTTCCTGCTTCCTGGCAGGTGGGAGGAGCCGAGAAGACGCTGGAGGAGCGACGCTCTAGTCTGGACGCTGAGATCGATTCTCTCACCAGCATCCTGGCAGACCTGGAGAGCAGCTCACCTTACAAGCCTAGACCCGCCCAGGTGAGTCACACCTGCGATGTTAGCATTTTAGATACTTTTCCATGTTGCAACATCAAAATCATGGTTTTGATACTTAGTGCCATCGTACATGTATGCTGATAGCATGACACCATTTTAGCTAATTTTGTATGTTTAAACATAAAAAATCATGGATTTTGGTACTTTGTGCTATCTTAGCTGTATGCTACCTCATCCTATGTTAGCATGCTACCATTTTTTACTACCATTTTAGCTAATTATGTATGTTTAAACATAAAAAATCATGGATGTTGGTACTTTGTGCTATCTTAGATATATGCTACTTCATCCTATGTTAGCATACTACCATTATATGCTACAACTTTAGCTAATTTTGTAGGTTTAAACCTAAAAATCATGGATTTTGGTACTTTGTGCTATCTTAGATGTATGCTACCTCATCCTATGTTGGCATGCTACCATTTTAGCTAATTCTGTATGTTTAAACCTACAAATCATGGATTTTTGTGCTATTTTAGCTGTATGCTACCTCATCCTATGTTAGCATGCTACCATTTTATGCTACCATTTTAGCTATGTCTGTATGTTTATACATAAAAATCACGGATTTTGGTACTTTGTGCTATCTTAGATGTATGCTACCTCATCCTATGTTAGCATGCTACCATTTTATGCTACAACTTTAGCTAATTTTGTAGGTTTAAACTTAAAAATCATGGATTTTGATACTTAGTGCTATCTTAGATGTATGCTACCGCATCCTATGTTAGCATGCTACCATTTTATGCTACCATTTTAGCTAATTATGTATGTTTAAACATAAAAAATCATGGATATTAGTAGTTTGTGCTATTTTAGCTGTATGCCACCTCATCCTATGTTAGCATGCTACCATTTTATGTTACAACTTTGGCTAATTTTGTATGTTTAAACATAAAAATGATGGATTTTGGTACTTTGTGCTATCTTAGATGTATGCTACCTCATCCTATGTTAGCATGCTGCCATTTTATGCTATGATTTTAGATAATTCTGTATGTTTAAACCTAAAAATAGTGGATTTTTGTGCTATCTTAGATGTATACTACCTCATCCTATGTTAGCATGCTACCATTTTATGCTATCATTTTAGCTAATTCTGTATGTTTAAACCTAAAAATCTTGGATTTTTGTGCTATCTTAGATGTATGCTACCTCATCTTATGTTAGCATGCTATCCCTTCATGCTACGATTTTAGCTAATTCTGTATGTTTAAACCTAAAAATCTTGGATTTTTGTGCTATTTTAGATGTATGCTAACGTCTTATGTTAGCATGCCACGATTTTAGCTAATTCTGTATGTTTAAACCCAAAAATCATGGATTTTTGTGCTATCTTAGAAGTGTGCTACCTCATCCTATGTTACAATGCTACTATTTTATGCTACCATTTTAGCTAATTCTGTATGTTTAAACCTAAAAATCGTGGATTTTTGTGCTATCTTAGATGTATGTTACCTCATCTTATGTTAGCATGCTACTATTTTATGCTATGATTTTAGCTAATTCTGTATGTTTAAACCTAAAAATCGTGGATTTCTGTGCTATCTTAGATGTATGCTAACTTCTTATGTTAGCATGCCACGATTTTAGCTAATTCTGTATGTTTAAACATTAAAATCATGGATTTTTTTGCTATCTTAGAAGTGTGCTACCTCATCCTATGTTACAATGCTACTATTTTATGCTATCATTTTAGCTAATTCTGTATGTTTAAACATTAAAATCATGGATTTTTTTGCTATCTTAGAAGTGTGCTACCTCATCCTATGTTAGCATGCTACCATTTTATGCTATCATTTTAGCTAATTCTGTATGTTTAAACCTAAAAATCTTGGATTTTTGTGCTATCTTAGATGTATGCTACCTCATCTTATGTTAGCATGCTATCCCTTCATGCTACGATTTTAGCTAATTCTGTATGTTTAAACCTAAAAATCTTGGATTTTTGTGCTATTTTAGATGTATGCTAACTTCTTATGTTAGCATGCCACGATTTTAGCTAATTCTGTATGTTTAAACCCAAAAATCATGGATTTTTGTGCTATCTTAGAAGTGTGCTACCTCATCCTATGTTAGAATGCTACTATTTTATGCTACCATTTTAGCTAATTCTGTATGTTTAAACCTAAAAATCGTGGATTTTTGTGCTATCTTAGATGTATGTTACCTCATCTTATGTTAGCATGCTACTATTTTATGCTATGATTTTAGCTAATTCTGTATGTTTAAACCTAAAAATCGTGGATTTCTGTGCTATCTTAGATGTATGCTAACTTCTTATGTTAGCATGCCACGATTTTAGCTAATTCTGCATGTTTAAACCCAAAAATCATGGATTTTTTTGCTATCTTAGAAGTGTGCTACCTCATCCTATGTTAGAATGCTACTATTTTATGCTACCATTTTAGCTAATTCTGTATGTTTAAACCTAAATATCATGGATTTTTGTGCTATCTTAGATGTATGCTAACTTATTATGTTAGCATGCTACGATTTTAGCTAATTCTGTATGTTTAAACCCAAAAATCATGGATTTTTGTGCTATCTTAGATGTATGCTACCTCATCCTATGTTAGCATGCTACTATTTTATGCTACCATTTTAGCTAATTCTGTATGTTTAAACCTAAAAATCGTGGATTTTTGTGCTATCTTAGATGATTACTAACTTCTTATGTTAGCATGCCACGATTTTAGCTAATTCTGTATGTTTAAACCCAAAAATCATGGATTTTTGTGCTATCTTAGATGTATGCTACCTCATCCTATGTTAGAATGCTACTATTTTATGCTACCATTTTAGCTAATTCTGTATGTTTAAACCTAAAAATCGTGGATTTTTGTGCTATCTTAGATGTATGTTACCTCATCTTATGTTAGCATGCTACTATTTTATGCTATGATTTTAGCTAATTCTGTATGTTTAAACCTAAAAATCGTGGATTTCTGTGCTATCTTAGATGTATGCTAACTTCTTATGTTAGCATGCCACGATTTTAGCTAATTCTGTATGTTTAAACCCAAAAATCATGGATTTTTGTGCTATCTTAGATGTATGCTACCTCATCCTATGTTAGCATGCTACTATTTTATGCTACCATTTTAGCTAATTCTGTATGTTTAAACCTAAAAATCGTGGATTTTTGTGCTATCTTAGATGATTACTAACTTCTTATGTTAGCATGCCACGATTTTAGCTAATTCTGTATGTTTAAACCCCAAAATCGTGGATTTTTGTGCTATCTTAGATGTATGCTAACTTATTATGTTAGCATGCTACGATTTTAGCTAATTCTGTATGTTTAAACCCAAAAATCATGGATTTTTGTGCTATCTTAGATGTGTGCTACCTCATCCTATGTTAGCATGCTACTATTTTATGCTACCATTTTAGCTAATTCTCTTTGTTTAAACCTAAAAATCGTGGATTTTTGTGCTATCTTAGATGATTACTAACTTCTTATGTTAGCATGCCACGATTTTAGCTAATTCTGTATGTTTAAACCTAAAAATCTTGGATTTTTGTGCTATCTTAGATGTATGCTAACTTCTTATGTTAGCATGCCACGATTTTAGCTAATTCTGTATGTTTAAACCTAAAAATCATGGACTTTTGTGCTATCTTAGATGTATGCTACCTCATCCTATGTTAGCATGCTACCATTTTATGCTATGATTTTAGCTAATTCTGTATGTTTAAACCTAAAAATCCTGGATTTTTGTGCTATCTTAGATGTATGCTAACTTATTATGTTAGCATGCTACGATTTTAGCTAATTCTGTATGTTTAAACCCAAAAATCATGGATTTTTGTGCTATCTTAGATGTGTGCTACCTCATCCTATGTTAGCATGCTACTATTTTATGCTACCATTTTAGCTAATTCTGTATGTTTAAACCTAAAAATCGTGGATTTTTGTGCTATCTTAGATGTATGCTAACTTCTTATCTTAGCATGCTACCATTTTAGCTGATTCTGTATGTTTAAACATTAAAATCATGGATTTCGGTACTTGTCGCCATCTTAGCATGTTCACTTCTCATATGATAGCATGCTAACGTATGTTAGCATTTCAGCTAATTTTGTTTGTTTAAACATAAAAATCATGGTTTTGATACTTAGTGCCATCATACAAGTATGCTACCTCATCTTATGTTAGCATGCTAACCCTACATGCGACTATTTTAGCTAGTTATGTATGTTTAAACTTAAAAATTGTGGATTTTTGTGCTATCTTAGATGTATGCTACCTCATCCTATGTTAGCATGCTACCATTTTATGCTACCATTTTAGCTAATTCCGTATGTTCAAACATTAAAAACTTGGATTTCGGTACTTGGCGCCATCTTAGCATGTTCACTTCTCCTATCATAGCATGCTAACGTATGTTAGCATTTCAGCTAATTTTGTTTGTTTAAACCTAAAAATCATGGATTTTTATACTTAGTGCCATCATACAAGTATGCTACCTCATCGTATGTTAGCATGCTAACCCTACATGCGACCATTTAGCTAGTTATGTATGTTTAAACCTAAAAACCATGGATTTGGTGTTTTGTGCTATCTTAGCTGTATGCTACCTCATCCTATGTTAGCATGCTACCATTTTATGCTACCATTTTAGCTAATTCTGTATGTTTAAACATTAAAATCATGGATTTCGGTACTTGGCGCCATCTTAGCATGTTCACTTCTATGATAGCATGCTAACGTATGTTAGCATTTCAGCTAATTGTGTTTGTTTAAACATAAAAATCATGGATTTTGATAGTGCCATCATACAAGTATGCTACCTCATCCTATGTTAGCATGCTACCATTTTATGCTATGATTGTAGCTAATTCTGTATGTTTAAACCTAAAAATCCTGGATTTTGGTACTTTGTGCTATCTTAGATGTATGCTACCTCATCCTATGTTAGCATGCTACCATTTTATGCTATGATTTTAGCTAATTCTGTATGTTTAAACCTAAAAATCCTGGATTTTGGTACTTTTTGCTATCTTAGATGTATGCTACCTCATCCTATGTTAGCATGCTACCATTTTATGCTACCATTTTAGCTAATTCTGTATGTTTAAACCTAAAAATCATGGATTTTGGTACTTTGTGCTATCTTAGCTGTATGCTACCTCATCCTATGTTAGCATGCCACCATTTTAGCTATTTATGTATGTTTAAACATAAAAAATCATGGATTTTGGTACTTTGTGCTATCTTAGATGTATGCTACCTCATCCTATGTTAGCATGCTACCATTTTATGCTACCATTTTAGCTAATTATGTATGTTTAAACATAAAAAATCATGGATTTTGGTACTTTGTGCTATCTTAGATGTATGCTACCTCATCCTATGTTAGCATGCTACCATTTTATGCTACCATTTTAGCTAATTATGTATGTTTAAACATAAAAAATCATGGATATTGGTACTTTGTGCTATTTTAGATGTATGCTTCCTCATCCTATGTTAGCATGCTACCATTTTATGCTACAACTTTGGCTAATTTTGTATGTTTAAACATAAAAATGATGGATTCTTGTTGTTGGCACCATCTTAGGAGTATGAGCACTTCTCCTATATTAGCATGCTAACGTTTTATGCTAGCATTTTAGCTAATTTTGTTCATTTAAACATAAAAATCGGAGTTTTTGATACTTGCCGCCATCATACAAGTATGTTCACTTTACCGATATTAGCACGTTTTATGCTAGCAGTTCAGCTAATTTAGTTTCTTTAAACAAAAATCATGGATTTTGATACTTGGCGCCATCATATTAGTATGTTCACTTTTTCTCTGTTAGCATGCACATTTTTTCTGCTAGCATCTCAGCTAATTTTGTTTGTTTGAACATAAATCATGTATTTTGGTACTTGGCGCCATCATGAAAGTATGTTCACGTCTCCTATGTTAGCATGCTAACGTTTCATGCGAGCACTTCAGCTAATTTTGTTTGTTTAAACCTAAAAATCCTAGGTTTTCGGTACTTGGCGCCATCTTAGATGTATGCTACCTCATCCTATGTTCGCATGCTAACGTTTTATGCTAGCATTTTAGCTAATTTTGTTCATTTAAACATAAAAATCATGGTTTTTGATACTTGACGCCATCATATTAGTATGTTCACTTTTTCTCTGTTAGCATGCTAATTTTTTTATGCTAGCATCTCAGCTAATTGTGTTTGTTTAAACATAAAAATCATGTTTTTTGATACTTGGCGCCATCCTAGATGTATGCTACCTCATCCTATGTTAGCATGCTACCCTTTTATGCTACCATTTTAGCTAATGCTGTATGTTTAAACATTATAATCATGGAATTCGGTACTTGGCGCCATCTTAGCATGTTCACTTCTCCTATGATAGCATGATAAAATTTTACGCGAGCATTTCAGCTAATTTTGTTTGTTTAAACATAAAAATCACAGATTTTTGTACTTTGTGCTATCTTAGATGTATGCTACCTCATACTATGTTAGCATGCTACCATGTTATGCTACCATTTTAGCTAATTCTGTATGTTTAAACATTATAATCATGGAATTCGGTACTTGGCGCCATCTTAGCATGTTCACTTCTCCTATGATAGCATGCTAATGTTTTATGCTAGCATTTTAGCCAATTTTGTTTAACAATTATGGTTTTTGATACATGGCGCCATCATACAAGTATGCTACCTCATCCTATGTTAGCATGCTATCCCTTCATGCAACAATTTTAGCTAGTTATGTATGTTTAATCCTAAAAATCATGGATTTTGGTACTCTGTGCTATTTTAGCTGTATGCTACCTCATCCTATATTAGCATGCTACCATTTTATGCTACAACTTTGGCTAATTTTGTATGTTTAAACATAAAAATCATGGATTTTGGTTGTTGGCGCCATCTTAAAAGTATGAGCACTTCTCCTATATTAGCATGCTACCATTTTGTACTACCATTTTAGCTAATTATGTATGTTTAAACATAAAAAATCATGGATTTTGGTACTTTGTGCTATCTTAGCTGTATGCTACCTCATCCTATGTTAGCATGCTACCATTTTATACTACCATTTTAGCTAATTATGTATGTTTAAACATAAAAAATCATGGATATTGGTACTCTGTGCTATCTTAGCTGTATGCTACCTCATCCTATGTTAGCATGCCACCATTTTAGCTATTTATGTATGTTTAAACATAAAAAATCATGGATTTTGGTACTTTGTGCTATCTTAGATGTATGCTACCTCATCCTATGTTAGCATGCTACCATTTTATGCTACAACTTTAGCTAATTTTGTAGGTTTAAACCTAAAAATCATGGATTTTGGTACTTTGTGCTATCTTAGATGTATGCTACCTCATCCTATGTTAGCATGCTACCATTTTATGCTACAACTTTAGCTAATTTTGTAGGTTTAAACCTAAAAATCATGGATTTTGGTACTTTGTGCTATCTTAGATGTATGCTACCTCATCCTATGTTAGCATGCTACCATTTTATGCTACAACTTTGGCTAATTTTGTATGTTTAAACATAAAAATCATGGATTTTGGTTGTTGGCGCCATCTTAAAAGTATGAGCACTTCTCCTATATTAGCATGCTACCATTTTGTACTACCATTTTAGCTAATTATGTATGTTTAAACATAAAAAATCATGGATTTTGGTACTTTGTGCTATCTTAGCTGTATGCTACCTCATCCTATGTTAGCATGCTACCATTTTATACTACCATTTTAGCTAATTATGTATGTTTAAACATAAAAAATCATGGATATTGGTACTTTGTGCTATCTTAGCTGTATGCTACCTCATCCTATGTTAGCATGCCAGCATTTTAGCTATTTATGTATGTTTAAACATAAAAAATCATGGAATTTGATACTTTGTGCTATCTTAGATGTATGCTACCTCATCCTATGTTAGCATGCCACCATTTTATGCTACAACTTTAGCTAATTTTGTAGGTTTAAACCTAAAAATCATGGATTTTGGTACTTTGTGCTATCTTAGATGTATGCTACCTCATCCTATGTTAGCATGCTACCATTTTATGCTACAACTTTAGCTAATTTTGTAGGTTTAAACCTAAAAATCATGGATTTTGGTACTTTGTGCTATCTTAGATGTATGCTACCTCATCCTATGTTAGCATGCTACCATTTTATGCTACAACTTTGGCTAATTTTGTATGTTTAAACATAAAAATCATGGATTTTGGTTGTTGGCGCCATCTTAAAAGTATGAGCACTTCTCCTATATTAGCATGCTACCATTTTGTACTACCATTTTAGCTAATTATGTATGTTTAAACATAAAAAATCATGGATTTTGGTACTTTGTGCTATCTTAGCTGTATGCTACCTCATCCTATGTTAGCATGCTACCATTTTATACTACCATTTTAGCTAATTATGTATGTTTAAACATAAAAAATCATGGATATTGGTACTTTGTGCTATCTTAGCTGTATGCTACCTCATCCTATGTTAGCATGCCAGCATTTTAGCTATTTATGTATGTTTAAACATAAAAAATCATGGAATTTGATACTTTGTGCTATCTTAGATGTATGCTACCTCATCCTATGTTAGCATGCCACCATTTTATGCTACAACTTTAGCTAATTTTGTAGGTTTAAACCTAAAAATCATGGATTTTGGTACTTTGTGCTATCTTAGATGTATGCTACCTCATCCTATGTTAGCATGCTACCATTTTATGCTACAACTTTAGCTAATTTTGTAGGTTTAAACCTAAAAATCATGGATTTTGGTACTTTGTGCTATCTTAGATGTATGCTACCTCATCCTATGTTAGCATGCTACCATTTTATGCTACCATTGTAGCTAATTATGTATGTTTAAACTTTGTGCTATTTTAGCTGTATGCTACCTCATCCTATGTTAGCATGCTACCATTTTATACTACCATTTTAGCTAATTATGTATGTTTAAACATAAAATATCATGGATTTTGGTACTTTGTGCTATCTTAGATGTATGCTACCTCATCCTATGTTAGCATGCTACCATTTTATGCTACAACTTTAGCTAATTTTGTAGGTTTAAACCTAAAAATCATGAATTTTGGTACTTTGTGCTATCTTAGATGTATGCTACCTCATCCTATGTTAGCATGCTACCATTTTATGCTACAACTTTAGCTAATTTTGTAGGTTTAAACCTAAAAATCATGGATTTTGGTACTTTGTGCTATCTTAGATGTATGCTACCTCATCCTATGTTAGCATGCTACCATTTTATGCTACCATTGTAGCTAATTATGTATGTTTAAACTTTGTGCTATTTTAGCTGTATGCTACCTCATCCTATGTTAGCATGCTACCATTTTATACTACCATTTTAGCTAATTATGTATGTTTAAACATAAAATATCATGGATTTTGGTACTTTGTGCTATCTTAGATGTATGCTACCTCATCCTATGTTAGCATGCCACCATTTTAGCTTTTTATGTATGTTTAAACCTAAAAATCATGGATTTTGGTACTTTGTGCTATCTTAGCTGTATGCTACCTCATCCTATGTTAGCATGCTACCATTTTATGCTACAACTTTAGCTAATTTTGTTGGTTTAAACCTAAAAATCATGGATTTTGGTACTTGGTGCTATCTTAGATGTATGCTACCTCATCCTATGTTAGCATGCTACCATTTTATGCTACCATTTTAGCTAATTATGTATGTTTAAACTTTGTGCTATTTTAGCTGTATGCTACCTCATCCTATGTTAGCATGCTACCATTTTATACTACCATTTTAGCTAATTATGTATGTTTAAACATAAAATATCATGGATTTTGGTACTTTGTGCTATCTTAGATGTATGCTACCTCATCCTATGTTAGCATGCCACCATTTTATGCTACAACTTAAGCTAATTTTGTAGGTTTAAACCTAAAAATCATGGATTTGGGTACTTTGTGCTATCTTAGATGTATGCTACCTCATCCTATGTTAGCATGCCACCATTTTAGCTATTTATGTATGTTTAAACCTAAAAATCATGGATTTTGGTACTTTGTGCTATCTTAGATGTATGCTACCTCATCCTATGTTAGCATGCTACCATTTTATGCTACAACTTTAGCTAATTTTGTTGGTTTAAACCTAAAAATCATGGATTTTGGTACTTCGTGCTATCTTAGATGTATGCTACCTCATCCTATGTTAGCATGCTACCATTTTATGCTACCATTTTAGCTAATTATGTATGTTTAAACTTTGTGCTATTTTAGCTGTATGCTACCTCATCCTATGTTAGCATGCTACCATTTTATACTACCATTTTAGCTAATTATGTATGTTTAAACATAAAATATCATGGATTTTGGTACTTTGTGCTATCTTAGATGTATGCTACCTCATCCTATGTTAGCATGCCACCATTTTATGCTACAACTTAAGCTAATTTTGTAGGTTTAAACCTAAAAATCATGGATTTTGGTACTTTGTGCTATCTTAGATGTATGCTACCTCATCCTATGTTAGCATGCCACCATTTTAGCTATTTATGTATGTTTAAACCTAAAAATCATGGATTTTGGTACTTTGTGCTATCTTAGCTGTATGCTACCTCATCCTATGTTAGCATGCTACCATTTTATGCTACAACTTTAGCTAATTTTGTAGGCTTAAACCTAAAAATCATGGATTTTGGTACTCTGTGCTATTTTAGCTGTATGCTACCTCATCCTATATTAGCATGCTACCATTTTTTGTTACAACTTTAGCTAATTTTGTAGGTTTAAACCTAAAAATCATGGATTTTGGTACTTTGTGCTATCTTGGCTATGCTATGTTAGCATGCTACCATTTTATGTTACAACTTTGGCTAATTTTGTACGTTTAAACCTAAAAATGATGGATTTTGGTTGTTGGCGACATCTTAAAAGTATTAGCACTTCTTCTGTATTAGCATGCTAACGTTTTATGCTAGCATTTTAGCAAATTTTGTTAGTTTAAACCTAAAAATCGGAGTTTTTGATACTTGGCGCCACCATACAAGTGTGTTAATTTTCTTCTAAACTAGCATTTTAACGTTAGTTGAATTCAGATGAATATTTTCGACAAAAATGATTGTCATTTTTTTCATTACTTGTGATAATTGTATTGATCTTGCAAGTGTAAAATAATCATTTAAAAGCAAGTTAAATGGCGACGCTTTAAACATGAGTTTTCTTGTCGATCCTTCTTCTTTTGGACGTGAAGAATGATGAGGCTGAGACAAATAAATGTGATTATTCATAGCAGTGCAGTTTGTTTGACTCGACCCATATCACAAGTTGATCTTTTGCAAGCGTATTAAAAGAAAAGACGAGGCCGCCGAGGGCACTTCACTAAATAGTTTGACACAGTAAATGTAGGACAGGCTCTTCATGGGACAAAGAACATCACGCTGATGACATCGCCGCTAAAATAACTGTCAATAATTCCAATAAAGAGGGTAAACAAATAGATGGAAAGTAACATAATGAAATAGAATGCATAGATAATATAATAATAAAGCAGTATTGTTTAAAAATTATTTAAAAAACAATACAAAGACAAAAAAAATAATTTAAAAGTTACTTATTCATCTGACAAAATTACAAATATTTAATATTAATTTTCATCATAACTTGTCATAGATATGATTTTAATCTTTTTAACACTTTTTTGTAACATGAGACGGGGGTGAAGACCTTCTCTGATTTCAGATCAATACGCATTGAATAGTTCCAGCTGCAACACCACTACTTTCGCACAGAATTTTACACTATATTGCCAAAAATATTTGGCCACCTGCCTTGACTCACATATGACCTTGAAGTGCCATCCCATTCCCCACCCATAAGGTTCAATATGACCTTTTGCAGCTATTACAGCTTCAACTCTTCTGGGAAGGCTGTCCACAAGGTTGTGGAGTGTGTTTATCGGAATTTTCCACCATTCTTCCAAAAGCGCATTGGTGAGGTCACACACTGATGCCTGGCTCTCAGTCTCCGTTCTAATTCATCCCAAAGGTGTTGTATCGGGGTTGAGGTCAGGACTCTGTGCAGGCCAGTCAAGTTCATCCACACCAGACTCCGTCATCCATGTCTTTATGGACCTTGCTTTGTGCACTGGTGCACAGTCATGTTGGAACTGTTCCCACAAGGTTGGGAGCATGGAATTGTCCAAAATGTTTTGGTATCCTGGAGCATTCAAAGTTCCTTTCACTGGAACTAACTCCTGAAAAACCAACCCCACACCATAATTCCTCCTCCACCAAATTTCACACTCGGCACAATGCAGTCCGAAATGCAGAGAAGGCATCTCCACTGCTCTAGAGTCCAGTGGCGACGTGCTTTACACCACTGCATCCCACGCTTTGCATTGAACTTGGTCACGTATGGCTTAGATACAGCCGCTCGGCCATGGAAACCCATTCCATGAAGCTCTCTGCGTACTGTACATTCTATATTGCCATTACTTTTGGCAATATAGTGTGCTTCCTGTGTGTGTACGACACGCTCAGTGAACCTCTTCTCTGATTTCAGATCAACATTTTTAATAAAAATGATTGTTGTAACGCATTGAATTGTTCCAGCTGCAACACCCCCTTCCTATAGAACATTACTTCCTCTGTGTATGCGACTCGCTCAGAGGGCGTACAGCCCACCACGGTGAACACCTTCTTGTTTTCAGATCAACATTTTCAATGAAAAGTATTGTTGTAATGCATCGAATAGTTCCAGCTGCAACACCACTCCCCATTTTTTGTAAAACATAACCTCCTCTTTGCTTACGACTCGCTCAGAGAACGCCTTCTTTGATCGCAGATGAATATTTTCAACAAAAACGATCGTCATAATGCATCGAATAGTTCCAGCTGCAACACCACTCCCAATTTTTTTGTAAAACATAACCTCCTCTTTGCTTACGACTCGCTCAGAGAACACCTTCTATGATCGCAGTTTAATATTTTCAACAAAAACGATCGTCATAATGCATTGAATAGTTCCAGCTGCAACACCACTCCCCATTTTTTGTAAAACATAACCTCCTCTTTGCGTAGGACTCGCTCAGAGAACGCCTTCTCTGATTGCAGATGAAAATGTTCGACAAAAGCGGTCGTCATAAGGCATCGAACAGTTCCAGCTGCAACACCACTCCCCTTTTTTGTAAAACATGACCTCCTACTACTGCATGCGACTCGCTCAGAGAACGCCTTCTCTGATTTCTTATCAACCTTTTTATTTATTTATTTTAATAAATGATTGCTGTATTGCGTCTATTACGTCCAGCTGCAACAACACTCTTTTTGTTGTTGTAGAAAATTATTTCCTGTGTGGTTTCCACTCGTTTCAAGGGCATACAGCCCGCCTCCGCCACCGCCTTATCCGATTTCAGATCGACATTTTCAATAATTAGTTCCAGCTGCAACACAACACCACTCCCCATTTTTGTAAAACATAACCTCCTCTTTGCGTACGACTCGCTCAGAGAACGCCTTCTCTGATTGCAGATGAAAATGTTCAACAAAAACGATCGTCGTAATGCATCGAATAGTTCCAGCTGCAACATCACACCCCTTTTTTGTAAAACATGACCTCCTACGTCCGCATACGACTCGCTCAGAGAACGTCTTCTCTGATTTCTTATTAACCTTCTTATTTTTTTTTTTAAATTAATGATTGCTGTATTGCGTCTATTACGTCCAGCTGCAACAACACTCTCTTTTTTTTTTGTAGAACATGATTTCCTGTGTGGTTTCCACTCGTGTCGAGGGCACACAGCCTGCCAACGCCTTATCCGATTTCAGATCGACATTTTCAATAATTAGTTCCAGCTGTAACACCACTCCCCATTTATGTAAAACATAACCTCCTCTTTGCGTACGACTCGCTCAGAGAAAGCCTTCTCTGATTGCAGATGAAAATGTTCAACAAAAACGATCGTTGTAATGCATCGAATAGTTCCAGCTGCAACACCACTCCCCTTTTTTTTTGTAAAGCATGACATCCTACGACCACATACGACTCGCTCAGAGAACGCCTTCTCTGATTTCTGATCAACTTTTTTTTAAATTAATCATTGCTGTATTGCGTCTATTACGTCCAGCCGCAACAACACTCTTTTTTTTTTTTTTTTTTTGTAGAACATGATTTCCTGTGTGGTTTCCACTCGTGTCGAGGGCATACAGCCTGCCAACGCCTTATCCGATTTCAGATCGACATTTTCAATAATTAGTTCCAGCTGTAACACCACTCCCCATTTTTGTAAAACATAACCTCCTCTTTGCGTACGACTCGCTCAGAGAACGCCTTCTCTGATTGCAGATGAAAATGTTCAACGAAAACGATCGTCGTAATGCATCGAATAGTTCCAGCTGCAACACCACTCCCCTTTTTTTTGTAAAACATGACCTCCTACGACCGCATACGACTCGCTCAGAGAACGCCTTCTCTGATTTCTTATCAACCTTCTTTTTTTTAAATTAGTCATTGCTGTATTGCGTCTACTACGTCCAGTCGCAACAACACTCTTTTTTTTTTTTTTTGGGTAGAACATGATTTCCTGTGTGGTTTCCACTCGTTTCGAGGGCATACAGCCCGCCTCCGCCAACGCCTTATCCGATTTCAGATCGACATTTTCAATAATTAGTTCCAGCTGCAACACCACTCCCCATTTTTGTAAAACATAACCTCCTCTTTGCGTACGACTCGCTCAGAGAACGCCTTCTCTGATTGCAGATGAAAATGTTCAACAAAAACGATCGTCGTAATGCATCGAATAGTTCCAGCTGCAACACCACGCCCCTTTTTTTTGTAAAACATGACCTCCTACGACCGCATACGACTCGCTCAGAGAACGCCTTCTCTGATTTCTGATCAACTTTTTTTTAAATGAATCATTGCTGTATTGCGTCTATTACATCCAGCCGCAACAACACTCCTTTTTTTTTTTTTTTTTTTTTTTTTTTTTTGTAGAACATGATTTCCTGTGTGGTTTCCACTCGTTTCGAGGGCATACAGCCCGCCAACGCCTTATCCAATTTCAGATCGACATTTTCAATAATTAGTTCCAGCTGTAACACCACTCCCCATTTTTTTGCGTACGACTCGCTCAGAGAAAGCCTTCTCTGATTGCAGATGAAAATGTTCAACAAAAACGATCGTCGTAATGCATCGAATAGTTCCAGCTGCAACACCACTCCCCTTTTTTTGTAAAGCATGACCTCCTACGACCACATACGACTCGCTCAGAGAACGCCTTCTCTGATTTCTTATCAACCTTTTTATTTATTTATTTTAATAAATGATTGCTGTATTGCGTCTATTACGTCCAGCTGCGACAGCACTCTTTTTTTCTTTTTTTTTGTAGAAAATTATTTCCTGTGTGGTTTCCACTCGTTTCGAGGGCATACAGCCCGCCTCCGCCAACGCCTTATCCGATTTCAGATCGACATTTTCAATAATTAGTTCCAGCTGTAACACCACAACCCATTTTTATAAAACATAACCTCCTCTTTGCGTACGACTCGCTCAGAGAACGCCTTCTCTGATTGCAGATGAAAAAGTTCAACAAAAACTATCGTCGTAATGCATTGAATAGTTCCAGCTGCAACACCGCTCCCCTTTTTTGTAAAACATGACCTCCTACGACCGCATACGACTCGCTCAGAGAACGCCTTCTCTGATTTCTGATCAACCTTTTTTTTTTTTTTTTTTATAAATGATTGCTGTATTGCGTCTGTTACGTCCAGCTGCAACAACACTCTTTTTTTCTCTTTTCTTTTTGTAGAAAATGATTTCCTGTGTGGTTTCCACTCGTTTCGCCAACGCCTTATCCAATTTCAGATCGACATTTTCAATAATTAGTTCCAGCTGTAACACCACTCCCCATTTTTTGTAAAACATAACCTCCTCTTTGCGTACGACTCGCTCAGAGAAAGCCTTCTCTGATTGCAGATGAAAATGTTCAACAAAAACGATCGTCGTAATGCATCGAATAGTTCCAGCTGCAACACCACTCCCCTTTTTTGTAAAACATGACCTCCTACGACCGCATACGACTCGCTCAGAGAACGCCTTCTCTGATTTCTGATCAACTTTTTTTTAAATTAATCATTGCTGTATTGCGTCTATTACGTCCAGCCGCAACAACACTCTTTTTTTTTTCTCTTTTTTTTTTTTGTAGAACATGATTTCCTGTGTGGTTTCCACTCGTTTCGAGGGCATACAGCCCGCCTCCGCCAACGCCTTATCCAATTTCAGATCGACATTTTCAATAATTAGTTCCAGCTGTAACACCACTCCCCATTTTTTTTGCGTACGACTCGCTCAGAGAAAGCCTTCTCTGATTGCAGATGAAAATGTTCAACAAAAACGATCGTCGTAATGCATCGAATAGTTCCAGCTGCAACACCACTCCCTTTTTTTGTAAAGCATGACCTCCTACGACCACATACGACTCGCTCAGAAAACGCCTTCTCTGATTTCTTATCAACCTTTTTATTTATTTATTTTAATAAATGATTGCTGTATTGCGTCTATTACGTCCAGCTGCGACAACACTCTTTTTTTCTTTTTTTTTGTAGAAAATTATTTCCTGTGTGGTTTCCACTCGTTTCGAGGGCATACAGCCCGCCTCCGCCAACGCCTTATCCGATTTCAGATCGACATTTTCAATAATTAGTTCCAGCTGTAACACCACAACCCATTTTTATAAAACATAACCTCCTCTTTGCGTACGACTCGCTCAGAGAACGCCTTCTCTGATTGCAGATGAAAAAGTTCAACAAAAACTATCGTCGTAATGCATTGAATAGTTCCAGCTGCAACACCGCTCCCCTTTTTTGTAAAACATGACTTCCTACGACTCGCTCAAAGAACGCCTTCTCTGATATCTGATCAACCTTCTTTTTTTTTAAAATAAATGATTGCTGTATTGCGTCTATTATATTACATCCAGCTGCAACAACACTCCTTTTCTCTCTCTCTGTAGAACATGATTTCCTGTGTGGTTTCCACTCGTTTCGAGGGCATACAGCCCGCCTCCGCCAATGCCTTCTCCGATTTCAGATTGACATTCTCAATAATTAGTTCCAGCTGCTACAACACTCCCCTTCTACTCGTTTTCTTGTGTCAAAGACAGCTAACCATCTAAATAGTGTGCCTGCTCAGAGTTGACGCTGAACATTTTGGTTTGTGTACGTGTGTATATGTTTTAAAGACTGCTTGGTGCTTCAAGGTCAAAAAAAACAATTGAAGTGAACAAAGAACATGACTTTTTAATTCTCATATTTCTCGGTAACGGACATCTTTTTCCACGCCGAGACCAATCAAACATGTCGGAAGTGCAGCGCCAACACGGGAGTCCAAAGCGGCCTGAAAGCTTTTGTCAACACGGCTTAAAAAATTTATGGGCACCTGTCCGGAGTTGGCGTCCACGCTAACTTAATGTATGGCCGCCCCGTTGGCTTGACTTGACGGGGGTCGAGGTTTATTTTTAGCTTTAGAGTACACACACACATGTTTTAATCATGAAATGTTGGAAACGGGGCGTTTAGTTTTTTGTTAGCGCGATGCTGAGAAGATTTGGCTTTCTATTTGATTGTTTGATTCTTTTTAATACATATTTTGGGCATATGTGCACACACACACACACACACACACACACACACACACACACACACACACACACACACACACACACACACACACACACGCCTCAGCTGATGCTGATTCTAGCTGATTAACTCAGGTTGACCTTTTTCCCCTCCCCAGCTGCTGCTGTCAGTCTGGGCTCCGCCTCCTTCGCCACATTATCCTATAACCCGGTTTGTGACGGGTTATACCGATACTTCAGCCCTGGGCATTGGCCACTACCGATATATTGACGCGATACCAGCAGGAATCCTGCACGCTCGTATTACTTTTGCCGCGTGGAATGTTACAGAAAACAACAATAGTAGGTATAAAAAGCACCAACCTATTTGGGCCGATGCTGTCTTTAGGTTGAAGCGGAGTGGTAATTGTTTCCTGCCGCAATACTTCACGACGTTGAATGATGCGGACACGTTTGTTACTGGATACTAGTGATGAGGCGTCATGAAGCGTTTCGACACATTGCAAAACTGTATTGATACTGTGTCGATACTGTGTCACTAAATACTGACATCTGCTGGACATTAAAAATCCCTACAGGCAACCTATGGACCGACTCAACTGACACTGATTTGATGCCTAACCTTTTTGGAACCAAAAACTGCTTCTTGGGTACTGATTAATGCGAAGGGCTACCAGTTTGATACACACTTAAATAAATAAATATATTGTCATTTGTAAATTACACGTAAGAATAGCTAAATAAATAAATGTATATATATAAAAAAAATGGGTATTTCTGTCTGTCATTCCGTCGTACATTTTTTTTTCCTTTTACGGAAGGTTTTTTGTAGAGGATAAATGATGAAAAAAAACACTTAATTGAACGGTTTAAAAGAGGAGAAAACAAGAAAAAAATTAAAATAAAATTTTGAAACATAGTTTATCTTCAATTTCGACTCTTTAAAATTCAAAATTCATCCGACAAAAAGAAGAGGAAAAACTAGCTTATTTGAATCTTTTTGAAAAAATATCCATCCATCCATCCATCTTCTTCCGCTTATCCGAGGTCGGGTCGCGGGGGCAGCAGCCTAAGCAGGGAAGCCCAGACTTCCCTCTCCCCAGCCACTTCGTCCAGCTCCTCCCGGGGGATCCCGAGGCGTTCCCAGGCCAGCCGGGAGACATAGTCTTCCCAGCGTGTCCTAGGTCTTCCCCGTGGCCTCCTACCGGTCGGACGTGCCCGAAACACCTTCCTAGGGAGGCGTTCGGGTGGCATCTTGACCAGATGCCCGAACCACCTCATCTGGCTCCTCTCCATGTGGAGGAGCAGCGGCTTTACTTTGAGCTCCTCCCGAATGACAGAGCTTCTCACCCTATCTCTAAGGGAGAGCCCCGCCACTCGGCGGAGGAAACTCATTTCGGCCGCTTGTACCCGTGATCTTGTCCTTTCGGTCATGACCCAAAGCTCATGACCATAGGTGAGGATGGGAACGTAGATCGACCGGTAAATCGAGAGCTTTGCCTTCCGGCTCAGCTCCTTCTTCACCACAATGGATCGATACAGCGTCCGCATTACTGAAGACGCCGCACCGATCCGCCTGTCGATCTCACGATCCACTCTTCCCCCACTCGTGAACAAGACTCCGAGGTACTTGAACTCCTCCACTTGGGGCAAGATCTCCTCCCCAACCCGGAGATGGCACTCCACCCTTTTCCGGGAGAGAACCATGGACTCGGACTTGGAGGTGCTGATTCCCATCCCAGTCGCTTCACACTCGGCTGCGAACCGATCCAGTGAGAGCTGAAGATCTTGGCCGGAGGAAGCCATCAGGACCACATCATCTGCAAATAGCAGTGACCTAATCCTGCAGCCACCAAACCGGATCCCCTCAACGCCCTGACTGCGCCTAGAAATTCTGTCCATAAAGGTTATGAACAGAATCGGTGACAAAGGGCAGCCTTGGCGGAGTCCAACCCTCACTGGAAACGTGTCCGACTTACTGCCGGCAATGCGGACCAAGCTCTGGCACTGATCATACAGGGAGCGAACTGCCACAATCAGACAGTCCGTTACCCCATACTCTCTGAGCACTCCCCACAGGACTTCCCGGGGTACACGGTCGAATGCCTTCTCCAAGTCCACAAAGCACATGTAGACTGGTTGGGCAAACTCCCATGCACCCTCAAGGACCCTGCCGAGAGTATAGAGCTGGTCCACAGTTCCACGACCAGGACGAAAACCACACTGTTCCTCCTGAATCCGAGGTTCGACTATCCGGCGTAGCCTCCTCTCCAGTACACCTGAATAGACCTTACCAGGAAGGCTGAGGAGTGTGATCCCACGATAGTTGGAACACACCCTCCGGTTCCCCTTCTTAAAGAGAGGAACCACCACCCCGGTCTGCCAATCCAGAGGTACCGCCCCCGATGTCCACGCGATGTTGCAGAGTCTTGTCAACCAAGACAGCCCCACAACATCCAGAGCCTTAAGGAACTCTGGGCGGATGTCATCCACCCCCGGGGCCTTGCCACCGAGGAGCTTTTTAACTACCTCGGCAACCTCAGCCCCAGAAATAGGAGAGCCCACCACAGATTCCCCAGGCCCTGCCTCCCTATAGGAAGACGTGCTGGTAGGATTGAGGAGGTCTTCGAAGTATTCCCTCCACCGATCCACAACATCCGCAGTCGAGGTCAGCAGAGCACCATCCCCACCATACACGGTGTTGACACTGCACTGCTTCCCCTTCCTGAGGCGGTGGATGGTGGTCCAGAATTGCTTCGAAGCCGTCCGGAAGTCTTTTTCCATGGCCTCCCCGAACTCCTCCCATGTCCGAGTTTTTGCCTCCGCGACCGCTGAAGCCGCACACCGCTTGGCCTGTCGGTACCTGTCTGCTGCCTCAGGAGTCCCATGAGCCAAAAGAACCCGATAGGACTCCTTCTTCAGCCTGACGGCATCCCTCACCGCCGGCGTCCACCAACGGGTTCTAGGATTACCGCCATTTTTTGAAAAAATAAAAAAAAAGAATTTATGGAACATCATTAGTAATTTTTCCTGATTAAGATACATTTTAGAATTTTGATGACATGTTTTTAAATTGGTTAAAATCCAATCTGCACTTTGTTAGAAATATTTAACAAATTGGACCAAGCTATATTTCTAACAAAGACAAATCAGTATTTCTTCTAGATTTTCCAGAACAACAATTTTAAAAGAAATTCAAAATACTTTAAATTTGATTCTAACTATCGTGGGATCACACTCCTCAGCCTTCCTGGTAAGGTCTATTCAGGTGTACTGGAGAGGAGGCTACGCCGGATAGTCCAACCTCGGATTCAGGAGGAACAGTGTGGTTTTGGTCCTGGTCGTGGAACTGTGGACCAGCTCTATACTCTGGGCAGGGTCCTTGAGGGTGCATGGGAGTTTGCCCAACCAGTCTACATGTGCTTTGTGGACTTGGAGAAGGCATTCGACCGTGTCCCTCGGGAAGTCCTGTGGGGAGTGCTCAGAGAGTATGGGGTTTCGGACTGTCTGATTGTGGCGGTCCGCTCCCTGTATGATCAGTGTCAGAGCTTGGTTCGCATTGCCGGTAGTAAGTCGGACACGTTTCCGGTGAGGGTTGGACTCCGCCAAGGCTGCCCTTTGTCACCGATTCTGTTCATAACTTTTATGGACAGAATTTCTAGGCGCAGTCAAGGCGTTGAGGGGATTCGGTTTGGTGGCTGCAGGATTAGGTCTCTGCTTTTTGCAGATGATGTGGTCCTGATGGCTTCATCTAGCCAGGATCTTCAGCTCTCGCTGGATCGGTTCGCAGCCGAGTGTGAAGCGACTGGGATGAGAATCAGCACCTCCAAGTCCGAGTCCATGGTTCTCGCCCGGAAAAGGGTGGAGTGCCATCTCCGGGTTGGGGAGGAGATCTTGCCCCAAGTGGAGGAGTTCAAGTACCTCGGAGTCTTGTTCACGAGTGAGGGAAGAGTGGATGGTGAGATCGACAGGCGGATCGGTGCGGCGTCTTCAGTAATGCGGACGCTGTATCGATCCGTTGTGGTGAAGAAGGAGCTGAGCCGGAAGGCAAAGCTCTCAATTTACCGGTCGATCTACGTTCCCATCCTCACCTATGGTCATGAGCTTTGGGTTATGACCGAAAGGACAAGATCGCGGGTACAAGCGGCCCAAATGAGTTTCCTCCGCCGGGTGGCGGGGCTCTCCCTTAGAGATAGGGTGAGAAGCTCTGTCATCCGGGGAGAGCTCAAAGTAAAGCCGCTGCTCCTCCACATGGAGAGGAGCCAGATGAGGTGGTTCGGGCATCTAGTCAGGATGCCACCCGAGCGCCTCCCTAGGGAGGTGTTTCGGGCACGTCCGACCGGTAGGAGGCCACGGGGAAGACCCAGGACACGTTGGGAAGACTATGTCTCCCGGCTGGCCTGGGAACGCCTCGGGATCCCCCGGGAGGAGCTGGACGAAGTGGCTGGGGAGAGGGAAGTCTGGGCTTCCCTGCTTAGGCTGCTGCCCCCGCGACCCGACCTCGGATAAGCGGAAGAAGATGGATGGATGGATTAAATTTGATTCTACAGATTTTCTAGATTTGCCAGAATAATTTTTTTTGAATTTTTGAAGTATTTCACAAATATTCTTTGTCGAAAAAACAGAAGCTAAAATATTATTTTATTCTTTACAATAAAAAAAAAATAAATTACTTGAACATTGATTTAAATTGTCAGGAAAGAAGAGGAAGAAATTTAAAAGGTAAAAAGGTATATTTGTTTAAAAATCCTAAAATCATTTTTAAGGTTGTATTTTTTCCTCTAAAATTGTATTTCTAAAAGTAATAAGAAGCAAAGTAAAAAAAAATAAATGAATTTATTTAAACAAGTGAAGACCCATCCATCCATCCATTTTCTACCGCTTATTCCAAGTGAAGACCAAGTCTTTAAAATATTTTCTTGGATTTTCAAATTCTATTTGAGTTTTGTCTCTTTTAGAATTAAAAATGTCGAGCAAAGCGAGACCAGCTTGCTAGTAAATAAATAACATTTAAAAAAATAGAGGCAGCTCACTGGTAAGTGCTGCTCTTTGAGCTATTTTTAGAACAGGCCAGCGGGCGACTGATCTGGTCCTTACGGGCTACCTGGTGACCGCGGACCCCTGCCCTAGTATATACAATAATATAAACCAAGTCATTGTATTTCATTTAGGATTATTTCATATCTTCATTTAAATAAAAATATATTTGTATCTTTTTTAGATACAGTCAATAAATAATGTGAACATGTATCATAACATGGAAATCTAAGAGAACGTGTTGTGGATGATTGTGGACTGGGAATTGTTTTTATTTTATTTTTTTACACATTTTTATTAAAAAAAAAAAAAAAGTTTTTCCGACGTATTACATTTTCATACCTGCCAACTACTCCGGTTTTCCCGTAATTAGTACGGTTTTCATCAACCTATTCCGGGTTACGGTTGCAGTGATAAAAAATACGGTTTTTCATTCATTAAATTTTTTTTTTTTTTTTTTTTAAGTTTTATTCACGAAATCGCGTAACAACAATGACAATCGACACTGCTTCCCGTAACTTCCTATCGAGCCATTCCGAATGCCGTGCGCGAGGCTATTTATAGCACCGCTGCCAAGCACGAGGCACCAGTTGCCATTGTTTCCAAACGAGCGAACGATCATGGAATCAGCCGGAGAAAAATCGCAAATGAGTCTTAAATTGAAAAGAAAACTGCAGTCATTCCGTGAAGAATATTCAAAAGCCTATCCGGGAATAATTATCCGTTCCAAAAAAGGGTGAAAACTACGCGAATTGCACCTTGTGCAGACAAGATTTTTCGATCGGACACGGAGGAATTAGCGATGTAAAAGACCACGTTGGGACAAAAAAACACAAGTCTAATGCCGTTGCTAGCGATACAAGTGGAAAACTTTCAACGTTTTTCGTCGCCCAAACAGATTCTTTGGATGTGATAAATGCCGAAGTTTTATTTATGATGCTATTGAATTACATTTTAATGAAGTAAACTTATCATAAAGTTACCATATCATTTTTGCAGTATGATCAATCTGATAGAATAAATTTGGATTTTAGCCACAAAAAGGTTATCTATTGGAATTGTTTAGTACTGTTATACTGTTAAAAGTGTTTATACTATTTATGCTTTCAAGTCCAAGTTGAAGAAATCTTGTTAAATGTTGACAGCATAACTACCAAAATACAGAAGTATGTCCTTAATATTTTTGCAGTGCTATTTCTGTTGAAAAGTTCAAATGATTACATTAGAGATGTGATGTGCCACTTTTCAAGTGTCTGATGGCTTAAATTAATTTTCATTAATTTTTTCATATTTTGAATTCTTTTGAAAGGCTTACAAAAAAACTACATTTGAATTGTAATTCCATGCTATTGACAGGACTATTAATTTTAATGAAGTTAGCTTACCATGTTTACAGTATGATAATTGTGATAGAAATGTGAATTTTAGGCACAGAATATTTTTTACAATTGAACAAGGCAGTAGATTATACAAGCTTGGACAGAAAGTTAATAATGACACCAATTTTTTTTTTAATGGAATTGTTTAGTACTGTTTTACCATTTGTTTACTGTAAAAAGTGTTTATACTGTTTATACTTTCAATTAACAAATTGAAGTATTGTGAAAGGTTGACAGGATAACTGGCATTAACTGTCAAAATAATTTCAAACTATTGAAGTTAGCTTACAGAATAAACATGTCAATCAACCCATATGATTTTTGCTGTAATATTTTTGTTTTGAAAAGTCACTGTGACTGATAGAAAAGTGATGGTTTTAGCAACATTTTAACCTGTCTGAATGCTAATAATCTTTTTGCGTCGGGGGGCGAACCTGAACCCCCCACCAGGACTTTGTCCTGGACCTACCGGGGCCTGCGGCCCCTGGACCCTGGCTACTAGGTTTTTCTGATTTCAAAAGTTGGCAGGTATGCATTTTAGACGATTTCTCTTCTTAGTTATTATTTCTCCGGCTGTAGAAAAGACACGCTCACAGGGCACAGAGGAGGCGTCAGTGCGACACAGTTCGAGTATCGGTCACGTGACCAAAACAGCTCATGATCGGTCACGTGACTTTCTAAAAGCGGTACGCGCACCGACAGGGTTTTGCTCTATGAGCTCGACGCATGCATCGGTGTTGCCGGACCCATCACTACTGGATACTTTCTATTACGCTTCTGCCTTAGTGACTTTGCATGTGTAAGTACCATGCAACTATGATTATTTGATACGTTATTTGACAATATTAGACAGCAATATTGTATAATATATTGTAATTTTTTTTTGTTTCAATTATTTATTATTGGTATTATTTTTGTTTATAATTGTATAGTATCAGTCCCTCCAGGACATCCTGTTCCTATGTATGGCGCTAAGCCTTCTGGGTAATGTAGTTTGCAAACATTTACTGACCTAGTTAACATGTGTTTACATATGTATTTAACATGTAGGTCTAGGGTAAGACAACATATTTTCATATTTTGTAGCAAAGAGGCAGCCCTTTAATATGTTAGAGATGTTGAAGTGTGATGATAGTTTCCTGGTATGTCATTAACCAACAAAAAGGTTTTTTTTGTGTTTTTTTTCTAAGTAGAAATAATCAATATAGTACAGTAATTTGACAACAAGTTTATCAAGACAAGAAAAAAAATTTGCCTTGATAATAATCTTTGTGATTAACACATGCTTTCATATCATTTGATAAGGTTTCAAGCTGTAAGTAGGTTAGATATGAATATTGTCTATGATTAAAGTCAAGAGTAAAATGACTAATTTAGTGTTAATACTTGGGTGTAGGCCCCGGACCTCTTTGTTAGGGCCCCGAGGTCAAAATGGTTAAGAACCCCATGCTCTAGGGAAGACAGAGGGCGGCCGATGATCTTCTCCGCTGTCCCGGTCACCCGCTGCAGGGCCTTCCTGTCTACAACAGAGCAGGCAGCAAACCACACACTCATATCATTTGACAAGGTTTATTAAGTAGATTAGATATAATTATTGAATATGAATAAGATCAAGAGCAAGATGACTAATTTGATGTTAATATTTGAGTTGATCCTGGGGCCTTCCGTAGTGGAAAAGTTGGGCCCCGAGGTCAAAAAGGTTAAGAACCCCTGCTCTAGGGAATGCAAAGGGCGGCCGATGATCTTCTCCGCTGTCCCGGTCACCCTATGCAGGGCTTTCCGGTCTGCAGCAGAGCAGGCAGCAAACCACACACTCATATCATTTGACAAGGTTTATTAAGTAGGTTAGATATAATTATAGAATATGATTAAGATCAAGAGTAAGATAACTAATTTGATGTTAATATTTTCATACTTGCCAACCCTCCCGAATTTTCCGGGAGACTCCCGAAATTCAGCGCCTCTCCCGAAAACCTCCCGGGACAAATATTCTCCCGAAAATCTCCCGATTTTCAGCCGGAGGTCCATGCGGACCTGAGTGAGGACAGCCTTTTCTTTATGACAACAGGGGTGACAAGAACTAAATCATTGTATTATTATGTTTATCTTACCTAAAAATAAATATATTTATTAATTTAAAAAAAATAATAATAAAAGACATTTTTACTATATTTTGCTAAAAACATCAAAATTAATTGTATTTGTATTTGTATTTTTTCTGACTCCTTTTTACATCCAGCCATAGAATTATACATTAAAATAAACATATTTGAAATCATTAATTTTAAATTATCATAATAATTCATTTAAAATGACCATATTTAATTATTTAAAAAATTGCTTGTTTATCAACAACTTTAGCATTTTATTCATTACATTTTGAAGCTCTCAGAAGCCAAGTTATGTTATATTCCTTAATATTTATTTATGCAAGTTTGAAGTATCAATTATCTAAACACAGTTTTGTTTGCATACTTTCAGGATGTAGATATATATATATATATATGTATGTATGTATGTATGTATGTATGTATGTATGTATGTATATGTATGTATATATATATATATGTATGAAATACTTGACTTGGTGAATTCTAGATGTCAATATACTCCTCCCCTCTTAACCACGCCCCCACTCCACCCCCGACCACGCCCCCACCTCCCGAAATCTGAGGTCTCCAGGTTGGCAAGTATGATATTTGAGTTGGCCCCGGGACCTTCTGTAGTGGAAAAGTTGGGCCCCGAGGTAAAAAAGGTTAAGAACCCCTGGTCAAGGGAAGGCAAAGGGCGGCCGATGATCTTCTCCGCTGTCCCGGTCACCCTATGCAGGGCCTTCCTGTCTAGAACAGAGCAGGCAGCAAACCACACACTCATATCATTTGACAAGGTTTATTAAGTAGGTTAGATGTAATTATTGAATATGATTAATATCAAGAGTAAGATGACTAATTTAATGTTAATATTTGAGTTGATCCTGGGGCCTTCTGTAGTGGAAAAGTTAGGCCCCGAGGTCAAAAAGGTTAAGAACCCCTGCTCTAGGGAATGCAAAGGGCGGCCGATGATCTTCTCCGCTGTCCCGGTCACCCTCTGCAGGGCCTTCCTGTCTAGAACAGAGCAGGTAGCAAACCACACACTCATATCATTTGACAAGGTTTATTAAGTAGGTTAGATATAATTATAGAATATGAATAAGTTCAAGAGTAAGATTACTAATTTGATGTTAATATTTGAGTTGACCCTGGGGCCTTCCGTAGTGGAAAAGTTGGGCCCCGAGGTCAAAAATCAAATCAAATCAAATCAAATCAACTTTATTTATAAAGCACATTTAAAATTTACCACAGGGTTAGCCAAAGTGCTGTACAATGGACAGGTTAAAAGATAAAACGAGTACCGAGCAAACAACACAACACAAACAGAACACGATAAAAAAATAAAAAAATAAAAATAGAATAAATAAAAACATAAAAACATAAAAACAGGATCACAGCAGGTGTATTATGGGGCGCCATTGCAGGATGGATATCACTCAGTGTTAAAAGCCATGGAATAAAAGTATGTTTTTAAGAGAGATTTAAAAACAGGAAGAGAGGAGGCTTGTCTTAACACTCAGAGGTAGGTCGTTCCAGAGCTTGGGAGCAGCAATGGCGAAAGCTCTGTCACCTCTAAGCTTCAGCCTTGTGTCAGGGACCGTCAACAGCAGCTGATCGGCTGATCTTAAGGATCGGGTGGGGCAGTAAGGCTGAAGGAGGTCGGAGAGATAGGTTGGCGCGAGGTTGTTTAGACATTTAAAAACAAATAAAAGGAGTTTAAAATTGATTCGATAACGCACAGGGAGCCAGTGAAGGGACGCTAAAATGGGGGTGATGTGCTCACGTCTGCGGGTCTGTGTTAGCAGACGAGCAGCAGAGTTCTGCACGAGCTGCAAAAAAAAGGTTAAGAACCCCTGCTCTAGGGAATGCAAAGGGCGGCCGATGATCTTCTCCGCTGTCCCGGTCACCCTCTGCAGGGCCTTCTTGTCTAGAACAGAGCAGGCAGCAAACCACACACTCATATCAGTTGACAAGGTTTATTAAGTAGGTTAGATATAATTATAGAATATGATTAAGATCAAGAGTAAGATTACTAATTTGATGTTAATATTTTCATACTTGCCAACCCTCCCAAATTTTCCGGGAGACTCCCGAAATTCAGCGCCTCTCCCGAAAACCTCCCGGGACAAATATTCTCCCGGAAATCTCCCGATTTTCAGCCGGAGGTCCATGCGGACCTGAGTGAGGACAGCCTTTTCTTTATGACAACAGGGGTGACAAGAACTAAATCATTGTATTATTATGTTTATCTTACCTAAAAATAAATATATTTATTAATTTAAAAAAAATAATAATAAAAGACATTTTTACTATATTTTGCTAAAAACATCAAAATTAATTGTATTTGTATTTGTATTTTTTCTGACTCCTTTTTACATCCAGCCATAGAATTATACATTAAAATAAACATATTTGAAATCATTAATTTTAAATGATCATAATAATTCATTTAAAATGACCATATTTAATTATTAAAAAAAATGCTTGTTTATCAACAACTTGAGCATTTTATTCATTACATTTTGAAGCTCTCAGAAGCCAAGTTATGTTATATTCCTTAATATTTATTTATGCAAGTTTGAAGTATCAATTATCTAAACACAGTTTTGTTTGCATACTTTCAGGATGTAGATATTTATATATATGTATGTATATGTATATGTATGTATATATATATATATGTATGAAATACTTGACTTGGTGAATTCTAGCTGTCAATATACTCCTCCCCTCTTAACCACGCCCCCGCCCCTCAACCACGCCCCCACCCCGCCCCTCAACCACGCCCCCCACGCCCCCACCTCCCGAAATCTGAGGTCTCCAGGTTGGCAAGTATGATATTTGAGTTGGCCCCGGGACCTTCTGTAGTGGAAAAGTTGGGCCCCGAGGTAAAAAAGGTTAAGAACCCCTGGTCAAGGGAATGCAAAGGGCGGCCGATGATCTTCTCCGCTGTCCCGGTCACCCTATGCAGGGCCTTCCTGTCTAGAACAGAGCAGGCAGCAAACCACACACTCATATCATTTGACAAGGTTTATTAAGTAGGTTAGATATAATTATAGAATATGATTAAGATCAAGAGTAAGATTACTAATTTGATGTTAATATTTGAGTTGACCATGGGGCCTTCCGTAGTGGAAAAGTTGGGCCCCGAGGTCAAAAATCAAATCAAATCAAATCAACTTTATTTATAAAGCACATTTAAAATTTACCACAGGGGTAGCCAAAGTGCTGTACAATGGACAGGTTAAAAGATAAAACGAGTACCGAGCAAACAACACAACACAAACAGAACATGATAAAAAAAAAAAAAAAAAAAAACTAGAATAAATACAAACATAAAAACAGGTTCACAGCAGGTGTATTATGGGGCGCCATTGCAGGATGGATATCACTCAGTGTTAAAAGCCATGGAATAAAAGTATGTTTTTAAGAGAGATTTAAAAACAGGAAGAGAGGAGGCTTGTCTTAACACTCAGAGGTAGGTCGTTCCAGAGCTTGGGAGCAGCAACGGCGAAAGCTCTGTCACCTCTAAGCTTCAGCCTTGTGTCAGGGACCGTCAACAGCAGCTGATCGGCTGATCTTAAGGATCGGGTGGGGCAGTAAGGCTGAAGGAGGTCGGAGAGATAGGTTGGCGCGAGGTTGTTTAGACATTTAAAAACAAATAAAAGGAGTTTAACATTGATTCGATAACGCACAGGGAGCCAGTGAAGGGACGCTAAAATGGGGGTGATGTGCTCACGTCTGCGGGTCTGTGTTAGCAGACGAGCAGCAGAGTTCTGCACGAGCTGCAAAAAAAAGGTTAAGAACCCCTGCTCTAGGGAAGGCAGAGGGCAGCCGATGATCTTCTCCGCTGTCACGGTCACCCTCTGCAGGGCCTTCCTGTCTAGAACAGAGCAGACAGCAAACCACACACTCATATCATTTGACAAGGTTTATTAAGTAGGTTAGATGTAATTATAGAATATGAATAAGATCAAGAGTAAGATTACTAATTTGATGGTAATATTTGAGTTGACCCTGGGGCCTTCCGTAGTGGAAAAGTTGGGCCCCGAGGTCAAAAAGGTTAAGAACCCCTGCTCTAGGGAATGCAAAGGGCGGCCGATGATCTTCTCCGCTGTCCCGGTCACCCTCTGCAGGGCCTTCCTGTCTAGAACAGAGCAGGCAGCAAACCACACACTCATATCATTTGACAAGGTTTATTAAGTAGGCTAGATATAATTATAGAATATGATTAAGATCAAGAGTAAGATTACTAATTTGATGTTAATATTTGCATACTTGCCAACCCTCCCGAATTTTCCGGGAGACTCCCGAAATTCAGCGCCTCTCCCGAAAACCTCCCGGGACAAATATTCTCCCGAAAATCTCCCGATTTTCAGCCGGAGGTCCATGCGGACCTGAGTGAGGACAGCCTTTTCTTTATGACAACAGGGGTGACAAGAACTAAATCATTGTATTATTATGTTTATCTTACCTAAAAATAAATATATTTATTAATTTAAAAAAAAAAATAATAAAATAAATTTTTACTATATTTTGCTAAAAACATCAAAATTAATTGTATTTGTATTTGTATTTTTTCTGACTCCTTTTTACATCCAGCCATAGAATTATACATTAAAATGAAATCATTAATTTTAAATTATCATAATAATTCATTTAAAATGACCATATTTAATTATTTAGAAAAATTGCTTGTTTATCAACAACTTTAGCATTTTATTCATTACATTTTGAAGCTCTCAGAAGCCAAGTTATGTTATATTCCTTAAGATTTATTTATGCAAGTTTGAAGTATCAATTATCTAAACACAGTTTTGTTTGCATACTTTCAGGATGTAGATATATATATATATATATATATATATATATATGTATGTATGTATGTATGTATGTATGTATGTGTATGTATGTATGTATGTATGTATGTATGTATATGTATGTATATATATATATGTATGAAATACTTGACTTGGTGAATTCTAGCTGTCAATATACTCCTCCCCTCTTAACCACGCCCCCCACGCCCCCACCTCCCGAAATCTGAGGTCTCCAGGTTGGCAAGTATGATATTTGAGTTGGCCCCGGGGCCTTCTGTTGTGGAAAAGTTGGGCCCCGAGGTTAAAAAGGTTAAGAACCCCTGCTCTAGGGAATGCAAAGGGCGGCCGATGATCTTCTCCGCTGTCACGGTCACCCGCTACAGGGCCTTCCTGTCTAGAACAGAGCAGGTAGCAAACCACACACTCATATCATTTGACAAGGTTAATTAAGTAGGTTAGATGTAATTATAGAATATGAATAAGATCAAGAGTAAGATTACTAATTTGATGTTAATATTTGAGCCTTCTGTGGTGGAAAAGTTGTGTCCCGAGAATGCATTAAAAAGTGTTTTTGTCTTACATAGGGATTGTGAATGATAGGCAACACTTTAATATATCCAAAAAAGACATTTTTAACACAGTTCAATGAACAACATTTTTTATTTTTTTCCTTTCTCATCTCCTTGAGCGCCCTGTTGTGTTGCATCAATCCCCGCTCTCAAGCAACCACAGCAAGTGTTGGGCCAACTCTTGGACGCCAGCATAGACGCCGGTTCCAAACGTCTCCGCCTAATTGCGTCCTCACTCGCGTTTGTGATACCCGCTCACTCATTTTTTGGGGGCCTCGCAGGAAGACCCAGCGGAGCGCTAAATCCTCCCCCGCCAGTGTGTTGTCGGGAGGGCCGGGCCTGTCCGAGCGCATCAGCTCTGTTTTGGGGGGAGTTAACGAGGAGTCGTAGATGAGTGTCAAAATAGAGCGCTCGTCAAGCGCCGCTCGCTGGCCGCTTTTGCTGCGCTGACCCATGCTGCTTCCTGTAAGACCAGCACAAAAGGCACATTCAGCACTTTCTATGAACATGCTCAGTGTCGCCCCAAAAACATCCCCTACATACATAAACCCCCCCCCCCCCCACCACCCGGTCAGCTGACTTAATGATTACTTAGGTCTACTATACTACTGTATTTAATGTTATTATGGTGGTACTTAATGAATACTTAGGTCTACTACACTACTGTATTATTATCATTATGGTGGTACTTAATGAATACTTAGGTCTACTACACTACTGTATTTTAATGTTGTCATTATGGTGGTACTTAATGAATACTTAGGTCTACTACACTACTGTATTTTAATGTTGTCATTATGTTGGTACTTAATGAATACTTAGGTCTACCACACTACTGTATTTAGTGGTGTCATTATGGTGGTACTTAATGAATACTTAGGTCTACTACACTACTGTATTTAATGTCATTATGGTGGTACTTAATGAATACTTGGGTCTACTACACTACTGTATTTAATGTTATTATGGTGGTACTTAATGAATACTTAGGTCTACTACACTACTGTATTTAATGTTGTCATTATGGTGGTACTTAATGAATACTTAGGTCTACTACACTACTGTATTTAATGTTGTCATTATGGTGGTACTTAATGAATACTTGGGTCCACTACACTACTGTATTTAATGTTGTCATTATGGTGGTACTTAATGAATACTTAGGTCTACTACACTACTGTATTTAATGTTATTATGGTGGTACTTAATGAATACTTAGGTCTACTACACTACTGTATTTAATGTTGTCATTATGGTGGTACTTAATGAATACTTGGGTCTACTACACTACTGTATTTTAATGTTGTCATTATGGTGGTACTTAATGAATACTTAGGTCTACTACACTACTGTATTTAATGTTGTCATTATGGTGGTACTTAATGAATACTTAGGTCTACTACACTACTGTATTTAATGTTGTCATTATGGTGGTACTTAATGAATACTTAGGTCTACTACACTACTGTATTCAATGTTATTATGGTGGTACTTAATGAATACTTAGGTCTACTACACTACTGTATATAATGTTGTCATTTTGGTGGTACTTAATGAATACTTAGGTCTACTAGACTACTGTATTTAATGTTGTCATTATGGTGGTACTTAATGAATACTTAGGTCTACTACACTACTGTATTTAATGTCATTAAGGTGGTACTTAATAAATACTTAGGTCTACTAGACTACTGTATTTAATGTTGTCATTATGGTGGTACTTAATGAATACTTAGGTCTACTACACTACTGTATTTAATGTTGTCATTATGGTGGTACTTAATGAATACTTAGGTCTACTACACTACTGTATTTAATGTTGTCATTATGGTGGTACTTAATGAATACTTAGGTCTACTACACTACTGTATTTAATGTTGTCATTATGGTGGTACTTAATGAATATTTATGTCTACTAGACTACTGTATTTAATGTTGTCATTATGGTGGTACTTAATGAATACTTAGGTCTACTACACTACTGTATTTAATGTTGTCATTATGGTGGTACTTAATGAATAGTTAGGTCTACTACACTACTGTATTTTAATGTTGTCATTATGGTGGTACTTGATGAATACTTAGGTCTACTACACTACTGTATTTAATGTTGTCATTATGGTGGTACTTAATGAATACTTAGGTCTACTACACTACTGTATTTTAATGTTGTCATTATGGTGATACTTAATGAATACTTAGGTCTACTACACTACTGTATTTAATGTATTATGGTGGTACTTAATGAATACTTAGGTCTACTACACTACTGTATTTAATGTTGTCATTATGGTGGTACTTAATAAATACTTAGGTCTACTACACTACCGTATTTAATGTTGTCATTATGGTGGTACTTATTGAATACTTGGGTCTACTACACTACTGTATTTAATGTTGTCATTATGGTGGTACTTAATGAATACTTAGGCCTACTACACTACTGTATTTAATGTTGTCAGTATGGTGGTACTTAATGAATACTTAGGTCTACTACACTACTGTATTTAATGTTGTCATTATGGTGGTACTTAATGAATACTTAGGTCTACTACACTACTGTATTTAATGTTGTCATTATGGTGGTACTTAATGAGTACTTAGGTGTACTACACTACTGTATTTAATGTCATTAAGGTGGTACTTAATGAATACTTAGGTCTACTAGACTACTGTATTTAATGTTGTCATTATGGTGGTACTTAATGAATACTTAGGTCTACTACACTACTGTATTTAATGTTGTCATTATGGTGGTACTTAATGAATACTTAGGTCTACTACACTACTGTATTTAATGTTGTCATTATGGTGGTACTTAATGAGTACTTAGGTGTACTACACTACTGTATTTAATGTCATTAAGGTGGTACTTAATGAATACTTAGGTCTACTAGACTACTGTATTTAATGTTGTCATTATGGTGGTACTTAATGAATACTTAGGTCTACTACACTACTGTATTTAATGTTATTATGGTGGTACTTAATGAGTACTTAGGTCTACTACACTACTGTATTTAATGTTATTATGGTGGTACTTAATGAATACTTAGGTCTACTACACTACTGTATTTAATGTTGTCATTATGGTGGTACTTAATGAATACTTAGGTCTACTACACTACTGTATTTAATGTTGTCATTATGGTGGTACTTAATGAATACTTAGGTCTACTACACTACTGTATTTAATGCTGTCATTATGGTGGTACTTAATGAATACTTAGGTCTACTACACTACTGTATTTAATGTTGTCAATATGGTGGTAATTAATGAATACTTAGGTCTACTACACTACTGTATTTAATGTTGTCATTATGGTGGTAATTAATGAATACTTATGTCTACTACATTACCGTATTTAATGTTGTCATTATGGTGGTACTTAATGAATACTTAGGTCTACTACACTACTGTATTTAATGTTGTCTTTATGGTGGTACTTAATGAATACTTAGGTCTACTACACTACTGTATTTAATGTTGTCATTATGGTGGTACTTAATGAATACTTAGGTCTACTACACTACTGTATTTTAATGTTGTCATTATGGTGGTACTTAATGAATACTTAGGTCTACTACACTACTGTATTTAATGTTGTCATTATGGTGGTACTTAATGAATACTTAGGTCTACTACACTACTGTATTTAATGTTATCATTATGGTGGTACTTAATGAATACTTAGGTCTACTACACTACTGTATTTTAATGTTGTCATTATGGTGGTACTTAATGAATACTTAGGTCTACTACACTACTGTATTTTAATGTTGTCATTATGGTGGTACTTAATGAATATTTAGGTCTACTACACTACTGTATTTAATGTTGTCATTATGGTGGTACTTAATGAATATTTAGGTCTACTACACTACTGTATTTAATGTTGTCATTATGGTGGTACTTAATGAATACTTAGGTCTACTACACTACTGTATTTTAATGTTGTCATTATGGTGGTACTTAATGAATACTTAGGTCTACTACACTACTGTATTTAATGTTGTCATGATGGTGGTACTTAATGAATAATTAGGTCTACTACACTACTGTATTTAATGTTGTCATTATGGTGGTACTTAATGAATACTTAGGTCTACTATACTACTGTATTTAATGTTGCCATAATGGTGGTACTTAATGAATACTTAGGTCTACTACACTACCGTATTTAATGTTGTCATTTTGGTGGTACTTAATGAATACTTAGGTCTACTACACTACTGTATTTAATGTTGTCATTTTGGTGGTACTTAATGAATACTTAGGTCTACTACACTACTGTATTTTAATGTCATTATGGTGGTACTTAATGAATACTTAGGTCTACTACACTACTGTATTTAATGTTGTCATTATGGTGGTACTTAATGAATACTTAGGTCTACTACACTACTGTATTTAATGTTGTCATTATGGTGGTACTTAATGAATACTTAGGTCTACTACACTACTGTATTTAATGTTGTCATTATGGTGGTACTTAATGAATACTTAGGTCTACTACACTACTGTATTTAATGCTGTCATTATGGTGGTACTTAATGAATACTTAGGTCTACTACACTACTGTATTTAATGTTGTCAATATGGTGGTACTTAATGAATACTTAGGTCTACTACACTACTGTATTTAATGTTGTCATTATGGTGGTACTTAATGAATACTTAGGTCTACTACACTACTGTATTTAATGTTGTCATTATGGTGGTAATTAATGAATACTTATGTCTACTACACTACCGTATTTAATGTTGTCATTATGGTGGTACTTAATGAATACTTAGGTCTACTACACTACTGTATTTAATGTTGTCTTTATGGTGGTACTTAATGAATACTTAGGTCTACTACACTACTGTATTTAATGTTGTCATTATGGTGGTACTTAATGAATACTTAGGTCTACTACACTACTGTATTTAATGTTGTCATTATGGTGGTACTTAATGAATACTTAGGTCTACTACACTACTGTATTTAATGTTGTCATTATGGTGGTACTTAATGAATACTTAGGTCTACTACACTACTGTATTTAATGTTGTCATTATGGTGGTACTTAATGAATACTTAGGTCTACTACACTACTGTATTTAATGCTGTCATTATGGTGGTACTTAATGAATACTTAGGTCTACTACACTACTGTATTTAATGTTGTCAATATGGTGGTACTTAATGAATACTTAGGTCTACTACACTACTGTATTTAATGTTGTCATTATGGTGGTACTTAATGAATACTTAGGTCTACTACACTACTGTATTTAATGTTGTCATTATGGTGGTAATTAATGAATACTTAGGTCTACTACACTACCGTATTTAATGTTGTCATTATGGTGGTACTTAATGAATACTTAGGTCTACTACACTACTGTATTTAATGTTGTCTTTATGGTGGTACTTAATGAATACTTAGGTCTACTACACTACTGTATTTAATGTTGTCATTATGGTGGTACTTAATGAATACTTAGGTCTACTACACTACTGTATTTAATGTTGTCATTATGGTGGTACTTAATGAATACTTAGGTCTACTACACTACTGTATTTTAATGTTGTCATTATGGTGGGACTTAATGAATACTTAGGTCTACTACACTACTGTATTTAATGATGTCATTATGGTGGTACTTAATGAATACGTAGGTCTACTACACTACTGTATTTAATGTTGTCATCATGGTGGTACTTAATGAATACTTAGGTCTACTACACTACTGTATTTTAATGTTGTCATCATGGTGGTTCTTAATGAATATTTATGTCTACTATAGGAATATATTTAGGAACTGAAACATCCGCCATGGTGAGCACGGTAACTTCCGTGGGTGTTCGGGTTGTCGTCTCGCGGTTCCGTCAGAACCCGGTAACTGATCCAAAGTGGTTGACCTCCTCCGAGCCGCACTCGGATTCCGCACAAAGGAGTCCAGTTGTCGCAGGGCATCAGCGTCAGGTCGACGGAGTCCGCGTAGCGCGCTAGCCAGCGAGCTTCCACACTGGATTTAGACTGCAGGTCAGAGGCTCCATGTCACATAGCAACACTCTCTTTACGCTGACAGTCGCCATCCAGTCCTGGAAACGCCGCTGAGATGGATCCTTTCCACGAGGCGCCCCCAGGGCTGGTCGCGTCTCGCGTGGTCCCGTCAAGCCGTGCCGTGACACTCGTCTGGCGGGCGGGCGGCGGCGGAGGGGAGGAGGAGGAGGAGGAGGAGGAGGAGGGGAGCGTCGCGCACGGATGTCAGAAGTTGACACAAAATGATGGCTTCTTGCTGCTCACTCCTCGTCCGGGGTCTGGGAGCACAGACCTCCTAGGTGGTCTTCCCAGGGCCCTCAGAGTGCACGGTGGCGGGGTCGTGACCTTTAACCCACACTGATATGTAGGGAACCTGTGTGTAGTTGCCCCCCCTATGTGTTGCAAACCTTTTTTCACTACACACAAGTACAATGAGATTAAAAGCAACTCCAGTATCAGTGCGACAGTCTATAAATATGCAAAACCCCTGTTTCCATATGAGTTGGGAAATTGTGTTAGATGTAAATATAAACGGAATACAATGATTTGCAAATCCTTTTCAACCCATATTCAGTTGAATATGCTACAAAGACAACATATTTGATGTTCAAACTTTTTTTTGCAAATAATCATTAACTTTGGAATTTGATGCCAGCAACACGTGACAAAGAAGTTGGGAAAGGTGGCAATAAATACTGATAAAGTTGAGGAATGCTCATCAAGCACTTATTGGGAACAGGTGGGTGCCATGATTGGGTATGAAAGTAGATTCCATGAAATGCTCAGTCATTCACAAACAAGGATGGGGCGAGGGTCACCACTTTGTCGACAAATGCGTGAGCAAATTGTTGAACAGTTTAAGAAAAACCTTTCTCAAGCAGCTATTGCAAGGAATTTAGGGATTTCACCATCTACGCTCCGTAATATCATCAAAGGGTTCAGAGAATCTGGAGAAATCACTGCACGTAAGCAGCTAAGCCCATGACCTTCGATCCCTCAGGCCGTACTGCATCAACAAGCGACATCAGTGTGTAAAGGATATCACCACATGGGCTGAGGAACACTTCAGAAACCCACTGTCAGTAACTACAGTTGGTCGCTACATCTGTAAGTGCAAGTTAAAACTCTCCTACGCGAGGCGAAAACCGTTTATCAACAACACCCAGAAACGCCGTCGGCTTCGCTGGGCCTGAGCTCATCTAAGATGGACTGATGCAAAGTGGAAAAAGTGTTCTGTGGTCTGACGAGTCCACATTTCAAATTGTTTTTGGAAACTGTGGACGTCCAAAGAGGAAAAGAACCATCCGGATTGTTCTAGGCGCAAAGTGTAAAAGGCAGCATGTGTGATGGTATGGGGGTGTATTAGTGCCCAAGACATGGGTAACTTACACATCTGTGAAGGCGCCATTAATGCTGAAAGGTACATACAGGTTTTGGAGCCATCCAAGCAACGTTACCATGGACGCCCCTGCTTATTTCAGCAAGACAATGCCAAGTTACATCAACGTGGCTTCATAGTAAAAGAGTGCGGGTACTAGACTGGCCTGCCTGTAGTCCCGACCTGTCTCCCATTGAAAATGTGTGGCGCATTATGAAGCCTAAAATAGCACAACGGAGACCCCCGGACTGTTGAACAACTTAAGCTGTACATCAAGCAAGAATGGGAAAGAATTCCACCTGAGAAGCTTCAAAAATGTGTCTCCTCAGTTCCCAAACCTTTACTGAGTGTTGTTAAAAGGAAAGGCCATGTAACACAGTGGTGAACATGCCCTTTCCCAACTTCTTTGTCACGTGTTGCAGCCATGAAATTCTAAGTTAATTCCATCCATCTTCTTCCGCTTATCCGAGGTCGGGTCGCGGGGGCAGCAGCCTAAGCAGGGAAGCCCAGACTTTCCTCTCCCCAGCCACTTCGTCCAGCTCTTCCCGGGGGATCCCGAGGCGTTCCCAGGCCAGCCGGGAGACATAGTCTTCCCAACGTGTCCTGGGTCTTCCCCGTGGCCTCCTACCGGTTGGACGTGCCCTAAACACCTCCCGAGGGAGGCGTTCGGGTGGCATCCTGACCAGATGCCCGAACCACCTCATCTGGCTCCTCTCCATGTGGAGGAGCAGCGGCTTTACTTTGAGCTCCCCCCGGATGACAGAGCTTCTCACCCTATCTCTAAGGGAGAGCCCCGCCACCCGGCGGAGGAAACTCATTTCGGCCGCCTGTACCCGTGATCTTGTCCTTTCGGTCATAACCCAAAGCTCATGACCATAGGTAAGGATGGGAACGTAGATCGACCGGTAAATTGAGAGCTTTGCCTTCCGGCTCAGCTCCTTCTTCACCACAACGGATCGATACAGCGTCCGCATTACTGAAGATGCCGCACCGATCCGCCTGTCGATCTCACGATCCACTTTTCCCTCACTCGTGAACAAGACTCCTAGGTACTTGAACTCCTCCACTTGGGGCAGGGTCTCCTCCCCAACCCGGAGATGGCACTCCACCCTTTTCCGGGCGAGAACCATGGACTCGGACTTGGAGGTGCTGATTGCCATGCCAGTCGCTTCACACTCGGCTGCGAACCGATCCAGCAAGAGCTGAAGATCCTGGCCAGATGAAGCCATCAGGACCACATCATCTGCAAAAAGCAGAGACCTAATCCTGCAGCCACCAAACCAGATCCCCTCAACGCCTTGACTGCGCCTAGAAATTCTGTCCATAAAAGTTATGAACAGAATGGGTGACAAAGGGCAGCCTTGGCGGAGTCCAACCCTCACTGGAAACGTGTCCGACTTACTACCGGCAATGCGGACCAAGCTCTGGCACTGATCATACAGGGAGCGGACTGCCACAATCAGACAGTCCGATACCCCGTACTCTCTGAGCACTCCCCACAGGACTTCCCGAGGGACACGGTCAAATGCCTTCTCCAAGTCCACAAAGCACATGTAGACTGGTTGGGCAAACTCCCATGCACCCTCAAGGACCCTGCCGAGAGTATAGAGCTGGTCCACAGTTCCACGACCAGGACGAAAACCACACTGTTCCTCCTGAATCCGAGGTTCGACTATCCGGCGTAGCCTCCTCTCCAGTACACCTGAATAGACCTTACCGGGAAGGCTGAGGAGTGTGATCCCACGATAGTTGGAACACACCCTCCGGTTCCCCTTCTTAAAGAGAGGAACCACCATCTAAGTTAATTATTATTTGCAAAAAAAACAAAAAAACAATTATGAGTTTGAACATCAAATATGTTGTCTTTGTAGTGCATTCAACTGAATATGGGTTGAAAAGGATTTGCAAATCATTGTATTCCGTTTATATTTACATCTAACACAATTTCCCAACTCATACGGAAACGGGGTTTGTAGGAAGGAAAGAAAAGAAATAGTGCAAAAGGAGGTAAGGTGTATAGTCTAGTCCTGAGAACGAATGTTCTGAATGTGTTGTTTAAATATTAAATATGATATATATTTACAGAAGCATTCAGAATGTGGGTGGAAAGTATAAATTGCACACAGAGAGATGCTAAACTATCAAATCAGTGCCTATGAGAGTTCACCGTGGTTATTATGGCTTTAGGGAAAAAACTGTTCTTGAGTCTGTTTGTCTTAGACTTGATGACCCTGTAGCGCCTTCCTGAGGGCAGCAGGTCAAAGCCAGGGTGAGCGCTGTCCTTGATAATGTTGGTAGCTCTGCTGAGGCAACGTGAGGTGTAGAAGTCCGTCGGGGAGGCGAGAGGGCAGCCGATGATCCGCTGTGCTGTCTTAACCACTCTCTGGAGCCTCACCTTGTCCGCAAGGGTGCAGTTACCGTACCATGCCAAGATGCAGTATGTCGGCAGGCTCTCAATGGATGAGCGGTAGAAGGTCAGCAGCAGGTTGGAGTCCAGGTTGTACTTCTTGAGGACTCTCAGGAAGTGCTGAGCCTTCTTAGTGATGGCGGTAGTGTTCTCTGACCTGGAGATATAAGGATGCCAAGAGACCGGAAGGTGTGGAACCTTCCCCACACTCGCCCTTGATGTAGAGGAAGCTAGGTCAGTGCTGTGTTTCCTGAAGTCGACGACTATCTCCTTGGTTTTCTTGGTGTTCAGAGCAAGGTTGTTCTCTGAGCACCAGTCTGCCGACTTCCGGACCTCCTCTCTGTAGGCTCCCTCGTCCCCCTTTGAGATGAGTCCGAAACATCGTAGTGTCGTCCGCGAACTTCACTATGAGGTTGTTGTTGTGGGTCGGACTGCAGTCGTAGGTGTAGAGGCTGTACAGAAGAGGGCTCGGCACATAGCCCTGTGGGGAGTCAGTATTCAACGTGCGGGTGGAGGAGAGGTGGGGGCCGTGTCGCACAGTCTGGGGTCGGTTGGAGAGAAAGTCTTTAATCCAGGCACAAGTGACGGGGGGGAGGCCGAGAGTGTTCAGTTTTGTAATGAGGATGTCCGGTATTATTGTATTAGAGGCAGAACTGTAATCCACAAAGAGCATCCGGACGTAGCTCTGCTGTTGCTCCAGGCGGTGTAGAGCAAAGTGGAGAGCCACAGTGATGGCATCCTCGGTGGATCTGTTCGCCCGATATGCGAACTGGTAAGGGTCGAAATCTTGGGGGAGATAGTCCTTGATGTGCTGCAGAACCAGCCTCTCGAAGCACTTCATGATTACCGGGCTGAGGGCCACAGGGCGGTAATCATTCAGGGTGGTGATGGGAGACTTCTTCGGCACAGGGATTATTTTTGCTGATTTCAGCCAGGATGGGATGACTGCCTGGGCCAGGGAGAGATTGAAGATCCTGGTAAAGTTGGAGGTGAGCTGGTGGTGCCAGGAACTCCGTCTGGGCCAGCAGCTTCCCTGGGGTTCACTGTCAGGAGCACCCCTCTGACATCATGCTCCTGTACAGTCAGTGGGGTGGTGGAGGAGCCTGGAGGGAGTGGGGGCAGGGCTGGAACAGATGAGTGCTGCTGTTGTGTTTTGAAGCAAGCTGTTGATACATCACAGCCTCTGAAGTTGGTGATGTGGTGTATGCCCCGCCAGACCTCTCGTGAGGTGTTGCTGGACAGGTGGGACTCTATACTCATCCTGTGGTCCGCCTTAGCTTTTTTAATTCCTTTCTTCAGGCCAGCTCGAGTAGCCCTGTACAGAGCTCTGTCCCCTGACCTGAGAGCTGCGTCGCGGGCCCTGAGGAGTGAGCGGACCTGGCTGATCATCCAGAGTTTCTGGTTAGGGAAAACCCGGATGATTTTATCGACAGTCACATTCCCAATGCAGAGCTTGATATAGTCCAGTAATACCTGGGATTTATATAGCGCTTTTCTAAATACCCAAAGTCGCTTTACATGTGTGTGTGGGGGGGGGGACGACGACGATAAAAACAACTTTATTAGAAAAATAAAAATAAATAAATAAATAAAAGACACCTAGGGCAGGGTCAGTTTGGAAAGGCTAATGTGAAGAGGTGAGTTTTTAGGGTGGCTTTGAAGGTAGGGAGGGAGGGGGCATCTCTGATGTGCCTGGGGAGAGCGTTCCAGAGAGAGGGGGCAGCCACGGAGAAGGCCCTGTCGCCCCAGGTTCGGCGCCTGGTCTTGGGGACCTCAAGGAGGCCGGCATCACTAGACCTGAGGGAACGGGACGGGACGTGTGGCTGGAGGAGGTCAGAGAGGTAGGGTGGTGCCAGGTTATGGAGTGCCTTGTAGGTGGTGAGGAGTATTTTAAAGGTGATTCTGTATTTGACAGGCAGCCAGTGGAGGTCATGAAGGACAGGTGTGATGTGCTCTCTGGAGCGGGTTCCGGTGAGCAGGCGGGCAGCAGAGTTCTGGACGTATTGCAGTTTGTTGAGGGTTTTGGAGGTGATGCCGTAGAGGATGCTGTTGCAGTAGTCTAGCCGGGATGAGATGAAGGCGTGGATGAGGGTTTCGGCAGCAGAGGATGTGAGGGAGGGCCGGAGACGGGCAATGTTTCTGAGGTGGAAGAATGCAGTTTTGGTGATGTGGTTTACGTGGGGGAGGAGTGAAAGGGTAGGGTCGAAAATTACACCTAGATTGCGGATGTGGGTGGAGGTAGTGACAAGGGAGCCGTCGATGTTTAATGAAAAGTCCAGTACCGTTCCTATGTAAGTCTCCAGATCCTGGTGTTCAAATAAGTCCCAGTCTGTACGTCTGAAAGAGTCCTGTAGGTCTGACAAAGCATTTTCAGGCCAGGTTGTAATTGTCTTTATGGTGGGTCTGACATGGCGTCTGAAGGAGGAGTAAGCTGGAGAGAGCAGGGTGGAAAGATGGTCTGACTTGTGTGGCTTTGAATGCGCGCTTGACATTGCTATAAACCTGATCCAGAGTGTTCTCTCCCCTAGTAGAACACTCTACATGTTGGTAAAACTTTGGCAGTCTTTAAGTTGGCCTTATTAAAGTCCCCGGCGATAATTTGAACACCATGTAAACAGCTCTCTCGGTAGAAAAAAAAGCCGGCATCTTACAGACATGTACTCGAGGTCTGGGGAACAGTGTTGGTCTCTGATTGTCCCGTTCTTACACCAGTTATCATGCACGTAAACACATAGCTGCTGCTCTTGCAACACATGGAAATGTTTGGGTAAAATGTCGACCAGGTGGGGGCGCTAGGGTCCTGAAAGAGTCCTGTAGGTCTGACGAAGCATTTTCAGGCCAGGTTGTAATTGTCTTTATGGTGGGTCTGACTTTGCGTCTCAAGGAGGAGTAAGCTGGAGAGAGCAGGGTGGAAAGATGGTCTGACTGGTGTGGCTTTGAATGCGCGCTTGACATTGCTATAAACCTGATCCAGAGTGTTCTCTCCCCTAGTCGAACACTCTACATGTTGGTAAAACTTTGGCAGTACAGTCTTTAAGTTAGCCTTATTAAATAATGTGAACACCATGTAAACAGCCGTGACGATCTCTCGGTAGAAAAAAAAGCCGGCATCTTACAGACATGTACTCGAGGTCTGGGGAACAGTGTTGGTCTATGATTGTCCCGTTCTTACACCAGTTATCATGCACGTAAACACATAGCTGCTGCTCTTGGAACAAATGGAAAAGTTTGGGTAAAATGTCGACCAGGTGGGGGCGCTAGTGAGAAAATGTTAGCATGACAAAGGTAGCGGATGGCACGGTTATTTTCATATTTGGTTGCAAGGGAACCGTTCCTAATGTTACCTCCCAACACCCCGGGTGTCCTGCGTTGTGAGGGGAAGTCAATGATGAACAAACACGGAAGTGCACTTAGCCAAAACAACACACCCTGGTAGTGATTGGTACAGTCCACTAAGCAGCTGATGGTGATTGGTACAGTCCACTAAGCTGCTGCATCTACTAAAGTATCTAACAGAACCTCTCAGAGATAGTTTAGTGTTCGCCAGTACGGAGCTTTGATTTCATTCAGGCTGTGAGACAGCGGCAGAATCACAACAAAGTAGACTTGGGTGTACTTGTTAGTGTTGGAATAATTGTTTGTAAGTTATCACAAAAGAAACATTATATTGCATTATGTTCCTGATGAGAAGATGAAGGCTGTCTTTCGAGGCCTAACAAGAGGAAGAAGGCTCGTAAAACTCCACTGAGATTTCGACACGGACAGATGGCAGGATCTGCTCAACTTCCAGAGGAGCTCTCTTTGAAGTGTTAAACGAACTCTCTCTGAAGTATTTCACAAACTCTCTTCCAACTATTTGGTAACCGAGGTCAACGCTATTTACGACCCGCTGCCCTCTTGAAGTCACTGTGGTCAGGAGATGGGAGGGGTTATCCATTGTCCTCCAACACCTGCCCCAGCTGGATCCAGGAAGAGCCCAAGCCCGAGAAATCCTCTTCCTGGGTCTTCAAAGCGACCGAAAACAATGACTGTTTTACATACTTCCCATTCCTGCTGTGACATGTGTTGGTGCGTGAACATTGAACATCTGAATAAATGAGGAGACGAAAACCTTCTTCGTCAGAGCGTGGTGCAGGACTGTACAGAGAGTGCAGTGGCCATGTCTCTCCTCAATATTGAGTCCAAATTGAATTCTGTCTCTGTTTGATTCCTTGCCTTTTGTCTTGTTTAATAGATGTCCTCAGTGTTTGAACGTGACAGTTAGGATGTTAGCTCTCTAAAACGAGGCGCACGCTTTGCCAAGTCACCTCCTTTAAGGCGGGGGGGGGGGGGGGCGAAACCCCAAACCCCAAACCTTTTGCCTCCAAAGTTCAAATGGGTCAATAGTCTGCCATTTTTAGGAGTCCCGCCTCGTACCACCGTGGAGGAATTATGGCGTGGGGTTGTTTTTCAGGAGTTGGGCCCCTTAGTTCCAGTGAAAGGAACTTTGAATGCTCCAGGATACCAAAACATTTTGGACAATTCCATGCTCCCAACCTTGTGGGAACAGTTTGGAGCGGGCCCCCTTCCTCTTCCAACATGACGTTTTGTACCAGTTGTTCCTCCCAGGGAATTCAAGTCACAAGTCGCTCCCAAGCTCTTTACGACACTTAAAGCTGAGTTGAAAAACCACCAGAGACAGTAGTATTTTATTTATTTATTATATATATATTATATTATTATTATATTATAATAATATATATATATATAATATATATAATATATAATATTAATATATTAATATATATAATATTATATAATAATATAATATTATTATATATATTATTATTATTATATAATAATATAATAATATTATATTAATATATATAATATATATATATTATATTATATTATTATAATTATATATTATTTATTATATTATATTTATTTATTTATTTATTTATTTATTCCCCCCCCCCCCCCCGAAACACCCTCTCCCCTCTTAAGTCGCAGGCAGTCCTCTTTCTCTAGCCAAAACAAATGCTTATTATCGCTCTCTCTAACATTCCTCACTTCAAGGTTAAGCACACAGTTTTGCAGACAACCAAAAGACCACATTTGGAATTTACAAATGCACAAAGCAAAGTCCATAAAGACGCGGATGACAGAGTCTGGTGTGGATGAACTTGACTGGCCTGCACAGAGTCCTGACCTGAACCCGGTTTTTACATAAAAATCTACTGTAATTTTTTTGTGCATTTTTTTTATTTTTTTTATTCAAAAACAGCACCACTATTTTTACTGCAACATTCTGGCGACAGAGATGCTACTTTTTTACCGTAAAATCAACGTTCCCTGTTTTGCACAGTGCATTACTGTCAATGGGAAAATATTATAATAATAATAATATTATAATAATTATATAATTATAATTATAATTTTGATTCTATAATGCTGTTATTTTGATGGTAACATTTTGGGGTTTTCATAAAAAGAAAAAAAAGAAATAGAAAGCAAGCGAGGGGGAGTTATAATAATTATATAATTATAATTATAATTTTAATTATATAATACTGTTATTTTGATGGTAACATTTTGGGGTTTTCATAAAAAGGAAAAAAATAAATAGAAAGCAAGCGAGGGGCAGACATGGGGGGGGGGTCACTCAATGTGTTGTGTCAAAGATTGTTAGTCAAATAACGTGCATCCCTTTGTATTTGATGAAGCCACCACAGGAAGTACATGTTTACATGACAAACGCCGCCAACAGGCCACTGCTGTCGTCGCAAATTACTCCTCATCGACGACGTTGTTGTGCTGGCAGCTGATGGCGGTGCATGAAGGGCGGGGGGGCACAGGTGCATCTCACAGGATGCTGTAAGAGCCTGAAAGAAAATTAGAAAAACATTTTATTCCCCCAATTGCTTACAACAACACTCAGGGACTACTTAATGTTGCGGCTCCTTTGTGTTGTTGTTGCGCATTAAGAGGATGTTGCGTCATGCTTTTTAACATTACATAATGCTAAAACACAACTTTGGCCTTCATTATTCATTTACTTTAACAAAAACCGTAATAGCTCGTTTTTTTTTTTGTTTTTTTTTAAATGCTGGTAATGGTCGGGTTTTTCATTACAAAGGAAAATAAAATAATTTGGAAAACAGAATAAACAGGGACATAGAAAAGGATGCAAGCTGTCGTACTTCACCACCGAAAACATCAAAGCCTTTTTTTTTTTGCATTGAAAAAATGTAATTATTTTAATTTAATTTGCAAAAAAAAATAAAAAAAAATCTGCCGTACTTCCTCTTCCTCTTCAAGCCATCAAGACATAATCGAGTTAGTTGTTTTATCCAACTATAGTGTTTTTTTTTTCTTTTTGGTTGTAGTTTCTATAATATATAAATGAAATAAATGTGAATGATTTCATTTTAAATAAAAATATTTTTGATTAAAAAAAAAATTAAAAACCGAAAAAACAGAAGTGCGAAAAAGTAAAACAGAATAAAAAAATAAAAAAATGAAACAGATTTATTAGGGACACTCTAATATACACACTCTAGTACTTCACCACAAAAAAACATTTTATTTTATTGATCAAAAATAGATTTCAAATTATTATTTTTTTAAATATATTATTTGAATTAATAAAATAAAAGTAAATAAAAACGTTTAAATTCAAAATAAAAAACATGTTTTCAATAAAAAGGAACATTTGAAAAAAATAAATTTAGAAAAACTAAACGTACTTTGGAAAAATAATCAAACAGATCTCATTGGGACATAACAATATGTGCAAGTTAATATTATTAATATGTACACATTAATACATAAATGAAATACATTTGAATGTTTTTAATTTAAATACAAATATTTTTGATTAAAAAAAAACATTTCAAAAAAATTAAAAACGAAAAAACAGAATTGTGAAAAAGTAAGACAGAATTTTGAAGAAAAAAAAATTAAACAAATTTATTAGGGACACTCTAATATACACACTCTAGTACTTCACCACAAAATACATTTTTTTTGTTTATCAAAAATAGATTTTAAATTATTATTTTTTTAAATATTTTATTTGAATTAATAAAATAAAAGTAAATAAAAACGTTTAAATTCAAAATAAAAAACATGTTTTCAATAAAAAGGAACATTTGAAAAAAATTAATTTAGAAAAACTAAACGTACTTTGGAGAAATAATCAAACAGATCTCATTGGGACATAACAATATGTGCAAGTTAATATTATTAATATGTACACATTAATAAATAAATGAAATAAATTTAAATGTTTTTAATTTAGATACAAATATTTTTGATTAAAAAAAAAACATTTAAAAAAATTAAAAAACGAAAAAATAGAATTGCGAAAAAATTAAAACTGAATTTTAAGAAAAAACTGAAACAGATTTAATAGGGACGTAGAAATGTATGAACACTCTCGTACTAAGTACCCAAGTATTTATTGTCTATTGTGAGCGAACTGTGGTGCTGAATTTCCCCCAGGGATCAATAAAGTACTTTCTATTCTATTCTATTCTATTCTAAGTTGTAATAGTAATACTTCACCACCAAAAACATCAAAGCTTTTTTTTTTTTTAATTGAAAAAATACATTTTAAATCAAACCATCATCTAAATTTGAAAATAGATTTAACACATTAATAAATAAATGAAACAAATGTGAATATTTTCAAATTTAAATACAAATATTTTTGATTAAAAAAGAACATTTAAAAAAATTAAAATCAAAAAAACAGAATTGCGAAAAAGTAAAACAGAATAAAAAAGAAAAAAAAGAAACAGATTTATTAGGGACACTCTAATATACACACTCTAGTACTTCACCACAAAATACATTTTTTTTTGTTTATCAAAAATAGATTTTAAATTATTATTTTTTTTAAAATATTTTATCTGAATTAATAAAATAAAAGTAAATAAAAACGTTTAAATTCAAATAAAAAACATGTTTTCAATAAAAAGGAACATTTGTAAAAAATTAATTTAGAAAAACTAAACGTACTTTGGAGAAATAATCAAACAGATCTCATTGGGACATAACAATATGTGCAAGTTAATATTATTAATATGTACACATTAATAAATAAATGAAATAAATTTAAATGTTTTTCATTTAAAAAAAAAAACATTTAAAAAAATTAAAAACGAAAAAACAGAATTGTGAAAAAATTAAAACTGAATTTTAAGAAAAAAAATTAAACAGATTTAATAGGGATGTAGAAATGTATGCACACTCTCGTACTAAGTACCTAAGTATTTATTGTTTATTGTGAGCGAACTGTGGTGCTGAATTTCCCCCAGGGATCAATAAAGTATTTTCTATTCTATTATATTCTATTCTAAGTTGTAATAGTAATACTTCACCACCAAAAACATCAAAGCTTTTTTTTTTTTTTTATTGAAAAAATACATTTTAAATCAAACCATCATCTAAATTTGAAAATAGATTTAACACATTAATAAATAAATGAAACAAATGTGAATATTTTCAAATTTAAATACAAATATTTTTGATTAAAAAAGAACATTTAAAAAAATTTAAATCGAAAAAACAGAATTGCGAAAAAGTAAAACAGAATAAAAAATAAAAAAAGAAACAGATTTATTAGGGACACTCTAATATACACACTCTAGTACTTCACCACAAAATACATTTTTTTTGTTTATCAAAAATAGATTTTAAATTATTATTCTTTTAAATATTTTATTTGAATTAATAAAATAAAAACGTTTAAATTCAAATAAAAAACATGGTTTCAATAAAAAGGAACATTTGGAAAAAATTAATTTAGAAAAACTAAACGTACTTTGGAGAAATAATCAAACAGATCTCATTGGGACATAACAACATGTGTAAGTTAATATTATAAATATGTACACATTAATAAATAAATGAAATAAATTTAAATGTTTTTAATTTAAATACAAATATTTTTGATTAAAAAAAAAACATTTAAAAAAATTAAAAACGAAAAAACAGAATTGTGAAAAAATTAAAACTGAATTTTAAGAAAAAAAAATGAAACAGATTTAATAGGGACGTAGAAATGTATGCACACTCTCGTACTAAGTACCTAAGTATTTATTGTTTATTGTGAGCGAACTGTGGTGCTGAATTTCCCCCAAGGATCAATAAAGTACTTTCTATTCTATTCTAAGTTGTAATAGTAATACTTCACCACCAAAAACATCAAAGCTTTTTTTTTTTTTTTTTTTTAAATACATTTTAAATCAAACCATCATCTAAATTTTAAAATAGATTTAACACATTAATAAATAAATGAAACAAATGTGAATATTTTCAAATTTAAATACAAATATTTTTTATTAAAAAAGAACATTTAAAAAAATTAAAAACGATAAAACAGAATTGCGAAAAATTATGAAACAGATTTAATAGGGACATGGTCTGGTACTTCACCACCAAAAACATACTTTTTTTTGTTTATCAAAAATGAATTTCAAGTTAACATAACATATATTTAATATATATATATATATTATATTTTACAGTAAAATTCTGGCAACTGAGCTGCCTTTTTTTTAACCATAAAAACAGCAGTAGTGTTTTTCCATTTACAGTAATATACACTACATTTAGAGGTGAGATTATTGTAATTAACCATATTTTTTTTACATTTTAGTATACAAAAAATCTAATAAAATGCATAAAAAAATTATGTAATAATAGTATTCACTGTTAGAAGCGGCCCTCTGGGGCCAAACATAACTGCCATGTGGCCCTCAGTGAAAACCACTTTGACACCTCTGGATTAGATGCAGAGCTTCTTCTTCCTCACTTTGGGGGTTTTCCTAAAGCTTGCTTAAAAAAAAAAAAAAAAAAAGGATCCTCCACCCTTGTGATTTGAAATGCAAAGTTAACAGTTTTAGCGGAGCCCCCCAAGGCTCGCATAGTCGCTCCTAATCTTTTCTAATGTGTCAGAAGGCTTTCTTGAGAGTCTCGCTGAAATTTCACGCCAAAGTTGTTTGCAAAGTCGCTGTGAATTAGAGCGCCGGCTGAGGGTTCACTTCGGTGAAGGGCTGAGGGGAAACTTTGTGTGTGTGTGTGTGTGTGTGTGTGTAAGTGTGAGTGTGTGTGTGTGTGTGAGTGTGTGTGTGTGTGTGTGTGTGTATTCTTGTACTTCTAGCCTTCTTGAGGCATGAAGAAGGAAAAGTATCTTCCATATGAGGAGGTGTGAACAAGTGATGACATAAATCAATAACATTGCATCTAATAGACAATGTCTCATTTGTGGTGACATCTATCAAAATGAGGGTGGTCCCAAAAAGGAGGGATTTTTTAAATGGACTGTGTCGCTTTTAAAAGTGCTCCCCCTCTGGTCAACATATGAAATAACAAGTGTGTGTAAGAAATTGAAATGTGCCCCCTTTGGACAAAATTAACTCAAAAAAATACATAAATATGTATATAGAGACATACTGTAATAACTTGAAGTAAATAATGAAGATTAACAAACAAGTACAAACAACAAATAAATACAAAATTCACTAAAATCAGTCTTTTTCTCACAACGTGTTGAATTTGTTCTTATAAAATTGGGAACAATTTCTCATATTCTTTCTGTTTCTGTAATATTGCAATATTTACTCGTAAAATTATGACTTTTTAATGAAAAACTATTCATTTTTAATGCGAAATGGTGACATTTGTCATATAAAATTCGGACTTTTGTCACAATATTGCCAAAATAAAAATTGTGTTTTTGTAAAACTGACATTTTTTGTGTTGAATTATGACTTTTGTCATAATTTTGCCAAGTAAAATTCCGATTATTATTACGATGTTGCCAAAATGTTAACGTTTTCTTATAAAATTGTGACTTTTGTTGAGTAAAATGACGACTCTTTTCATAAAATTGCTAAAATGTTAAGCTTTTCTTGTAAAACTGCAACTGTTATAGAGTAACTTTTATCTTTTATCATAATATTGCACTTTTATCATAATATTGTACAAATGTTCAGTTTTTCTTGTAAAATTTTGACTTGCATTGAGTAAAATTTTGACTTTTTTTTAATAAAAATGCCAAAATTCTAAGTTTTTCTTGTGAAATTGTGACCTTTTTCTTGTGAACTTCCAACTCATTTTTCACAACAAGCTTTTTTATATTTGCATAGTATGTATATATTATTAATGTTGTAAATACACATCTTTATATATCTAGAAAGGCTGGTCCTAAAGAGGGAGGCATTTTTCTCAGGTCTCAAGAAAGTAACGAATACAAGAATGTGTGTGTGTGTGTGTGTGTGTGTGTGTGTGTGTGTGTGTGTGTGTGTGTGTGTGTGTGTGTGTGTGTGTTCTTGTACTTCTCGCCTTCTTGAGACATGAAGAAGGAAAAGTATCTTCCATATGAGGAGGTGTGAACAAGTGATGACATAAATCAATAACATTGCATCTAATAGACAATGTCTCATTTGTGGTGACATCTATCAAAATGAGGGTGGTCCCAAAAAGGAGGGATTTTTGCACATTGACTGTGTGTCGCTTTTAAAAGTGCTCCCCCTCTGGTCAACATATGAAATAACAAGTGTGTGTAAGAAATTGAAATGCATTTGGCCAAAATTAATTTAAAAAAAATAAATAAATATGTATATAGAGACATACTGTAATAACTTGAAGTAAATAATGAAGATTAACAAACAAGTACAAACAAAAAATAAATACAAAAATTCACTAAAATCAGTCTTTTTCTCACAATGTGTTGAATTTGTTCTTATAAAATTGGGAACAATTTCTCATATTGTTTCTGTAATATTGCAATATTTTGTCGTACAATTATGACTTTTTTATGTAAAATTATTCATTTTTAATGCGAAATGGTGACATTTGTCATATAAAATTCGGACTTTTGTCACAATATTGCCAAAATAAAAATGTTGTTTTTGTAAAACTGATATTTTTTTGTGTTGAATTATGAGTTTTGTCATAATTTTGCCAAGTAAAATTCCGATTATTATTATTACGATGTTGCCAAAATTTTAACGTTTTCTTATAAAATTGTGACTTTTGTTGAGTAAAATGACGACTCTTTTCATAAAATTGCTAAAATGTTAAGCTTTTCTTGTAAAATTGCAACTGTTATTGAGTAAAATTCCAACTTTTATCATAATATTGCACTTTTATCATAATATTGCACAAATGTTCAGTTTTTCTTGTAAAATTTTGACTTGCATTGAGTAAAATTTTGACTTTTTTTTATAAAAATGCCAAAATTCTAAGTTTTTCTTGTGAAATTGT
>NC_084565.2:40120000-40187500 GCF_033978685.3 Nerophis lumbriciformis
TCAGTATCGGAAGAAAAATTAACTGCATAAATTGGCAGCGAAACAAGTTTTGGCAACAAATAAATGCAAACTTTGAAAAAATAGAAGGCAATATTCATATTTTTGTACACTTTTATTGTTTTTGTGTTTCAAAGGTTTTTCTGATCAATTGTGTTTTCATATTCGCTTCTCTTTTTTTACACATTTGTTTCTTTTGTTTACGTTTCAAACTGACGGACATGTTTTGGTGTGAGGGGCGGGTGCCTGTGGGCGGGGCTTACAGCAAGTTTACCCGGAAGCAGTTTTACTGGACTTGGGCTAGCAGATAAGTCCAGTAAAACTCTTTCGGGGTAAACTTGTTGTAAACCTGCCCTGATGCCAAAACACTGTGCCAATAGTTTATAGGGTTTTCTTTCTGTTTCGTTCTTTTTTTTCCGGGTTTGTTTCTTTTTTTGTTTTGTTTTGTTTATTTTCTTTTTCTTTTTTTCGGTTTGGTTTCTTTATTTTCTGTTGTGTTTCTTTTTATTGTTTGTTTTGTTTCTTTTTTTTTGGTTTCGTTTTTTTTTTGGTTTTGTTGAATTTTTTACGGTTTTGTTGAATTTTTTCGGTTGCGATTCTTTTTTTGGGGGTTTGTTTCTTTTTTTCAGTTGTTTCCTTTTTTTGATTTTGTTTCTTTTTTTGGTTTTGTTTCTTTTTTTGGTTTTGTTTCTTTTTTTTCGGTTTAATTTTTTTTTTCTTCGGTTGCTTTTCTTTTTATTTCGGCTTAATTTCTTTTTTTTTTACGGTTTTGCATCTTTTTAGTGTTTTCGCTTCTTTTTTTCTGGTTTGGCTTGATTTACATTAGCACTGATGTGCTACCTCAATGCTAGTGTACTCCATGAGGCCTCTCAGATAAAATAATAATGCCAAAACACTGTGCCAATAGTTTACAGGGTTTCCTTTCGGTTTCGTTCTTTTTTTTTCTGGTTTTGTTTCTTTTTTGTTTTGTTTTGTTTATTTTCTTTTTCTTTTTTTTTTTCTTTTTTTCTGTTTGGTTTCTTTTTTTTCGGTTGTGTTTCTTTTTTTCAGTTGTGTTTTTTTTTTTTTGGTTTTGTTTCTTTTTTTTTGTTTCGGTTTTTTTCCGGTTTTGTTGAATTTTTTACGGTTTTGTTGAATTTTTTCGGTTGCGATCCTTTTTTGGGGGGTTTGTTTCTTTTTTTCAGTGGTGTTTCCTTTTTTTGATTTTGTTTCTTTTTTTTGGTTTTGTTTATTTTTTTGGTTTTGTTTCTTTTTTTTCGGTTTAATTTTTTTTTCTTCGGTTGCTTTTCTTTTTATTTCGGCTTAATTTCTTTTTTTTTTTTCACGGTTTTGCTTCTTCTTAGTGTTTTCGCTTCTTTTTTTCCGGTTTGGCTTGATTTACATTAGCACTTATGTGCTACCTCAATGCTAGTGTACTCCATGAGGCCTCTCAGATAAAATAATAATGCCAAAACACTGTGCCAATAGTTGACAGGGTTTCCTTTCGGTTTCATTCTTTTTTTTTCCGGTTTTGTTTCTTTTATTGTTTTGTTTTGTTTTGTTTATTTTCTTTTTCTTTCTTTTTTTTTCTTTTTTTTCGGTTTGGTTTCTTTTTTTTTCGGTTGTGTTTCTTTTTTTTTGTTGTGTTTTTTTTTTTTTTTTGGTTTTGTTTCTTTTTTTTGGTTTCTTTTTTGTTTTTCGGTTTTGTTGAATTTTTTACGGTTAAATAAAATAATAATGGTAAACATATAAATAAAGCAACATGTCCTCCTATAGGGCACACTTAAGCGAGCATCAGCGCTAATCAGTGAGACATAAATCTTTGTCATGTTTTTTTTACGGTTTTATTTCTTTTTTTCCCGTTTTGCTCCTTTTTTTTAATGGTTTCAACTAATGGCAGTGTTTTGGCGTGGAGGGCAAGTGCCTGTTGGCGAGGCTTACAACAAGTTAACCCGGAATCCGTTTTACTGGACTTATCGGCAAGCCCAAGTCCAGTAAAAAACTGTTTCTGGGTAAACTTGGCACCAGCCCCTCACACTAAAACACTTCCATCAGTTTGAAACGTAAACAAAAGACACAAAATCATAAAAAAAAAAAAAAAAGAGAAGCGAATGTGGGAAAAATTTTTTTATCATAAAAACCTTTGAAAAACAAAAGTGTACAAAAAATGTTGTATTTTTTCAATGTTTATTTATCTGTTGCCAAAACTTGTTTCAACACCAATACAAGTTTTTCTACAATGCCAATGATGTTATCGGCCCCCTTGACTACTAATAATCGGTATGGTATCGGCCCACCTGGGCGGACCTTTTAAAATAGGATCATTTATGACATTTGACAACAATGCGATACGGTCGCCCTGCTTTTAGAAGACGTCTCATCAGATGAAGTCGTCGTTCTGCTAATTGGCTGAGATCTGTGTCTTTAGGCGCTAACCTAGTAAGGCGGTCCAAGGTTAATGACAGACCCTTTTTAGACGGGCTGCATGTCTGACACCGATATGTGACGCCGGTGAAGAAACAATTATGACTGGGGGCGCAAACCCTGACATCCCGTTGAAACATGATCTTCTCCGCTGCCTCGGCGCAGCCTTGAGAGCGAGCGGAGGCTCGTGTCGCTGCGCTCAACTCTTCCCAGGAACGCGGAGCCTCGCAAATCTCTGTGATTTAAGGTCCTTTCCCACCCGGGCAGCTGCAGTCAGCACAAGTGTCGTCTGGGCGGCCATCTATCCAACAAGCTGCTGCTGCCCAGGTGGTCTTGTAATGGACCCTGTGTGGCAAGTCCACTGCATGTAGATAGCACATCTGCTCTTTGCATGCCTATGGGGGCACAGCAGCTTCAATAAAATAAAGAACAGCATATAAAGTTATATTTTCTTATTAGGGAGAGGTACCAATTCACTACTTTATAAGCACCGGCTGAATTACGTCGGCACTACCAGGTATTGAATCATGTAAAAATCAAACAGGCTTGCAACAAATTTTACCCGTAAACAGTTTTTTACTTGACTTGGGCTTGCAGATAAGTCCAGTAAAACGGATTCCGGGTTAACTTGTTGTAAGCCCCGCCCACAGGCACTTGCTTTCGACGCCAAAACACTGCCATTAGTTGAAACCATTTAAAAAAAGGAGCGAAACGGGAAAAAAAGAAATAAAACCGTAAAAAAACAACAAAGTAAAATTGGAAGAAAAAAAAACAAGACAAAATAAAAAAAAATTAAAAAACGAAATCGTAAAAAAAAGAAGTGAAATCGACCAAATTGAAACAAAACGGGGGGAAAAAAATAAACGATTTCCAAAAAGAAGCGAAACTGAAATTAAGAAGCAAACCGAGAAAAATGAGAAATTAAACTGGAAAAAAGGAATCAAAACTGGAAAAAAAGAAGCGAAAATGGAAATGCAAGCCCAAGTCTAGTAGAACTGTTTCCGGGTAAACTTGTTGTAAGCTCCGCCCACAGGCACCCACCCCTCACGTTAAAACACTTTGAAACGTAAATAAAAGAAACAAACCCGCAAAAAATGAAACAAACCCATAAAAAATGAACCAAAACTGAAAAAAAAACAGGAAAAAAAACCCAAAGAAACTGAGGGGAAAAAAAAGAAAAGAAAAGAAGCAACACCTCAAATAAGAAGCGAAACTGAAAAAAACAAACAAGAGAAGCTGGGGGGGAAAAAGAAGCAAAACTGAAAAAGAAAAGCGAAATCGAAAAATAAGAAACAAATCCGTAAAAAAAGGTAGCAAAACTTGGAAAAAAAGGAGCGAAAATGGAAATGCAAGCCCAAGTCTAGTAGAACTGTTTCCGGGTAAACTTGTTGTAAGCTCCGCCCACAGGCACCCGCCCCTCACGTTAAAACACTTACATTAGTTTAAAACGTAAACAAAAGGAAAAAACCCGCAAAAAATGAAACAAAACAATAAAAAAACAAGCAAAACTGAAAAAAAAACGGGGGAAAAAAACCCAGAGAAACTGAGGGGGGGAAAAATAAGCAACACCTCAAATAAGAAGCGAAACTGAAAAAAAACAACAAGAGAAACTGGGGGAAAAAAGAAGCAAAACTGAAAAAGAGAAGCAAAATAAAAAAAATAAACAAAACCGTAAAGAAAGGTAGCAAAACTGGAAAAAAAGAAGCAGAAATGGAAATGCAAGCCCCAGTCTAGTAGAACTGTTTCCGGGTAAACTTGTTGTAAGCTCCGCCCACAGGCACCCACCCCTCACGTTAAAACACTTACATTAGTTTGAAACGTAAACAAAAGAAACAAACCCTCAAAAAATGAAAAAAAATAACATAAAAAAACAAGCAAAACTGGGGAAAAAAACGGGGGGAAAAACCCAGAGAAACTGAGAATTTTTTTTTAAAAAAGAAACAACACCTCAAATAAGAAGCGAAACTGAAAAAAAAACACAAGAGAAACTGGGGGAAAAAAAGAAGCTAAACTGAAAAAGAGAAGCGAAATCGAAAAATAAGAAGCAAAACCGTAAAAAAAGGAATCAAAACTGGAAAAAAAGAAGCGAAAATGGAAATGCAAGCCCAAGTCTAGTAGAACTGTTTCCGGGTAAACTTGTTGTAAGCTCCGCCCACAGGCACCCGCCCCTCACGTTAAAACACTTACATTAGTTTGAAACGTAAACAAAAGGAAAAAACCCGCAAAAAATGAAACAAAACAATAAAAAAACAAGCAAAACTGAAAAAAAAACGGGGGAAAAAAACCCAGAGAAACTGAGGGGGGGGAAAATAAGCAACACCTCAAATAAGAAGCGAAACTGAAAAAAAACAACAAGAGAAACTGGGGGAAAAAAGAAGCAAAACTGAAAAAGAGAAGCAAAATAAAAAAAATAAACAAAACCGTAAAGAAAGGTAGCAAAACTGGAAAAAAAGAAGCAGAAATGGAAATGCAAGCCCCAGTCTAGTAGAACTGTTTCCGGGTAAACTTGTTGTAAGCTCCGCCCACAGGCACCCACCCCTCACGTTAAAACACTTACATTAGTTTGAAACGTAAACAAAAGAAACAAACCCTCAAAAAATGAAAAAAAAAAACATAAAAAAACAAGCAAAACTGGGAAAAAAAACGGGGAAAAAAACCCAGAGAAACTGAGAATTTTTTTTTTTAAAAGAAACAACACCTCAAATAAGAAGCGAAACTGAAAAAAAAACACAAGAGAAACTGGGGAAAAAAAAGAAGCTAAACTGAAAAAGAGAAGCGAAATCGAAAAATAAGAAGCAAAACCGTAAAAAAAGGAAGCAAAACTGGAAAAAAAGAAGCGAGAATGGAAATGCAAGCCCAAGTCTCGTAGAACTGTTTCCGGGTAAACTTGTTGTAAGCTCCGCCCACAGGCACCCGCCCCTCACGTTAAAACACTTACATTAGTTTGAAACGTAAACAAAAGAAACAAAACCATAAAAAAAGAAGCAAAACTGAAAAAAAAAAAAAACGGGAAAAACACCCCAGAGAAACTGAGAAAAAAAAAAAAAAGAAGCAACACCTCAAATAAGAAGCGAAACTGAAAAAAAAAAAATCAAGAGAAACTGGGGAGTAAAAAAGAAGCAAAACTGAAAAAGAGAAGCGAAATCAAAAAAATAAGAAACAAAACCGTAAAAAAAAGGAAGCATAACTGGAAAACAAGAAGCGACAATGGAAATGCAAGCCTCAAGCAGCACTGAGAGCAGACTCAGCCGAACTTTCGCCAAGTAATGTTGCATTTTTCAACACCAACAAAGCAAGTATGCCGGGTAGGAAACGATCAAACGTAAAATAAGGCTCCGCTCTTTCAAAATGCGCTAGTTTGATGCTAATTTACATTGGATTTGCCATAGACATGCTAGTGATTAGCATTCGCGAGTTTACATGGCGTTTCAACAACTCTAATTTTGGTCAGGAAAACTTTGGGTATTTGATTCTCGGGGGTAACGATTCAATTCAGAATTGATTCTCGATTTAAAACGATTCTTGATTCAAAATCAATACTTTTTAATAACATCGGGTGCCAGTTCTATAATTAATAAAATAGATAAACAGCTGTGATAAATGTCTATATTTCTTAAAATAAAACTGTTTAAAAATTTAAAAAAATAAAAAAATTCTACCCAAACATTTAATAAAGTGAAATACAAATAAGACAACAAGAGAAGTATCAGACATTTATTTTTTTCTAAAGTAAATGTGTACAGCAGATTTAGATTATCTACATCTACTATATGATTTGTCTGAGTGGCTGGACAGGACATATTGAAAATAAATTAAAATAAATAAATAAATTGATTTTTTTATTTTTATTTAATAGAACTTCCAACTTTTAACTCTTGAGTTTTTTCTTGAATTCAGTCGTGTTTCTCACTTTCTTTATCACAGTGCTGGCACTCGCAACTTTCTTTGGTCCCCTGGTGGATGATTTTGCCTGGAGAACGCAGTAAAAAAAAAAAAAAAAAAAAAAAAAAAAGTGCAAACACTGAATCGCCAAGGCGTGAATTATTTGTCTGCACGATGAATTTTTCTGCGCTCAAACGGACCCGTTTGTTACTTGCGACGTTTGATTGTACAACAACTGTTTTTGGTGAAAAATGGACTCTCAGTCATACCCCAAAACAGGAGGGTCAAAGTCGCCCCGTGTCGCTCTTCTGTATATACTGCTGCAGGAAAATGTCTGTTGGTATACGTTGTGGTTGTCTACTGGCCGCGTGTTAAATGTTGTTTTTCATCACCCAGAAAGTTGGCAGCAAATTTAAACACACACAAAAAAAAGTTTGTGCTGAATTATGTGCGCAGCCTCTTTCTCGTCGCAGTGCACGCTGCTGATTGCACAAACTTGTTTTGAGGGGTTTTTGCCGACTAGGAAGACATCCAAGTTGTGTTTGTGTTGCAGACCACTGGACCCTCCACCGTGTCCACCCCCAGCGCCCCAGTGACGGGCTACAGGCGCATGGTCATACCCACCCAGCCGCCTCTGACCGCCACCAAGAAGTCCACGCCCAAACCTCAGGCCCTGGGTAGCGGCGGCGGTTCGTACACGCTCCCGGCCAAGCTTCATCATCAAAGCCCGGCGGCGTCTCAGCCGGTGGCCGCCTCCTACGCCACCGCCTCCACGCCCAGCCAGCCCACCTTCAACGTCCAGGTGAGGTCTGCCCAGCCCAGCCCGCAGCACCAGGCGCCCGGCGGGCAACACCTCGGCCAGCAGCACCAGCAGCAGCAGCCGCCGCGTGGCCCCGTCCAGGTGCAGTACGCCCAGCCCAAAGGACCCGACTTCGCCTACGGGCCGCCTCAGCCCGGCTTCTCCCCGCCGACTCAGGGCGTCTACCAGGAGCAGCACCAGCAGGGCTCCAGGAGGGCGGACGCGTACCAGGCGGCAGGACCCAAGAAGACCTACATCACGGACGAGCCGCAGAACCTGACCCCGTACATGTCTGGACCTGTGGTCCCACCAAAGGTAAGAACACTCCCTATGAGGGACATTTATCTGTTCCAGAGTCAAACTGCAGCCTTTATGGGTGAGGGGGGGGGGTGTATTATCATCTCATTTGCATATACGCCCATAACGAAGGTAGAAGTGAGGAACTCTCAGGTCGCTTCTTGAAAACTGGTTCTGAATCCTCCAGGTGTGAATCTTTGATTCCTTGGGTGAGGATTCGAACGAGTCGATTCTCTCACCGTATTATTTGGTATGAACACTTTCAAAACAGGTCAACATCATTTCAAAAACTGATTGTGATTAAAAATAATTACATTTACATATTTTTCGAATCGATTTAAAAAAAAATGATGAATCGATTGAGAAGAATCGCGATTCGGATGTGACTCGATTGTTTTGTGCGACAGAGTCACTAAGTTGACAACACTGATCCCTCCTGCTACGTCTTCTTATTCTCTGGCAGACCAGGTGTGTTAAGAATCAGAGTGTGGAGGGGGGGGGTGTGGCCTGCGGGCCTGCAGCGGAACGGAGTGTGCCAGGACCGGCCTCGAAGTCAGCGACAGGTGCGTAGATGGCCCAGGTGGACCTTGGGTAGGCGTCAAAACGTGACATCTCATTTACTTTGCGGTGATCCCCGGTCCTGGCACACCACGTTCCGCTGCAGGCCCGCAGGCCACGCCCCCCTCCACACGGAGTTTCCACGCCATCTACCGTTCATAGTACAGCATGACTCGCGCTCATCAAAAGCCGGGAGTTGTTCCGCACACTTCCACGCCACTTTAGCGGCGGCGGTAAAGCACTCTCGACAGGCTTGTGGAGGTGTCCTGCATGTCCGGTTCTCGTCTCCTCTGGCGAATACTTTCTTTTTTTTCTTCTTTTTTTCCCACTTGTATTTAATTAATTAATTTCATTACATTCAAATAATTACTAAAAAAAATTATTAATTAAAAAAAAATTGTTTTAATTAATTAATTAATTAATTCAATTTGATACAAATAATTACTAAAAGAATGATTAATTATTATGAAAAAAATAATTTAATTAATTAATTAATTCAATTTGTTACAAATAATTACTAAGAAAATTATTAATATGCCCATCCATCCATCCATTTTCTACCGCTTATTCCCTTTGGGGTCGCGGGGGGCGCTGGAGCCTATCTCAGCTACAATCGGGCGGAAGGCGGGGTACAAGGTATATTATTAATATGAAAAAATAATTTAATTCTATAATTAATTAATTCAATTTGATACAAATAATTACTAAAAAAATGTATTATGAAAAAAATAATTTAATTCATTAATTAATTCAATTTGATACAAATAATTACTAAAAAAAAAGATTATTATGAAAAAAATAATTTAATTCATTAATTAATTCAATTTGTTACAAATAATTACTAAGAAAATTTTTAATATGACAAAAATAATATAATTCTATAATTAATTAATTCAATTTGATACAAATAATTACTAAAAAAAATAATTATTATGAAAAAAAATAATTTAATTCATTAATTAATTCAATTTGATACAAATAATTACTAAAAAAAATAATTATTATGAAAAAAATAATTTCATTAATTAATTCAATTTGATACTTAGAATTACTCAAAAATATATTAATTATTATGAAAAAAATAATTAAATTAATTATTAATTCATTCAATTTGGTACAAATAATTACTAAAAAAAATAATTATGAAAAAAATAATTTAATTCATTAATTAATTCAATTTGATACAAATAATTACTAAAAAAAATAATTAATTATTATGAAAAAAATAATTTCATTAATTATTTCAGTTTGATAACTTATAATTACTAAAAAATATATTAATTATTATGAAAAAAATAATTTAATTAATTATTAATTAATTCAATTTGGTACAAATAATTACTACAAAAATATTTATTATGAAACAAATAATTTAATTCATAAATTAATTAATTCAATTTGATACAAATAATTACAAAACAAATATTAATTATATGAAAAAAATAATTTAATTAATTAATTCAATGTGATACAAATAAATACTAAAAACATTATTAATTATTATGAAAAAAATAATTTAATTAATTAACTAATTAATTCAATTTGATACAAATAATTACTAAAAAAATGATTAATTATTATGAAAAAAATAATTGAATTCCGATTCCGCCATCCTAGTCACTGCTGTTGTGTCCTTGGGCAAGACACTTTACCCACATGCTCCCAGTGCCACTCACACTGCTGTTTGTATACATGCTTTATTTAATTATCTTTGCTATTTGGCCTAATTAGAATAAAAACTAAGAATCATCTTTTGATAGGATGTACTTAGTCCGTAAGTACACAAACGTGTACTTCATGTTTTGTGACATGCTAATTCTTATTTTTGCACTTTTTTCCCCCAAATTCCATTGTATGTTATACTCTTCTGACACCACCAGATGGCAGTATAAGTGTCCACATAAGTGGCCATAAGACCCCAATTCAGTAGTGTACACAATTTTGGAAATAAGAGCTAAAAGGTGCTGTCCACGCATGTGACCACTAAACCTTTAGAGGTTTTAAATGTTTTAAATCTTCTTATTCTCTGGCAGACCAGGTGTGTTAAGAATCAGAGTGTGGAGGGTCTTTCCCTTGAATGTGTGGAAATGTTGATTATATTGTTATGCAACACAGTACTGAAATATATCCATCCCATCATGCCAGTATCGATCCAATATTGATACCACCCTGCTGTCAATAGTAATAATATATGTATGTATCGACCTGCCCACCGCTAACACTTGTCTTTGATGCAGAAGTGTGTGTGTGTGTGTGTGTGTGTGTGTGTGTGTGTGTGTGTGTGTGTGTGTGTGTGTGTGTGTGTGTGTGTGTGTAAGTGTGTCTACCGTGAGGGGGGGGGCGCTTGTCCTCTTTCATTGCGATGCATAGAATAAAGTGTTGTTTTAACCTTTATGAATTTTTGAAAGATCAGGTCTGTTGGGAGCGCGGCGCCATCACACTCCATTTGTCGGAGAGAAAAAAAGGCATCTTCTGGAGTATTTATCTCCTCGCTTAGGGCTCCGTCGCAGGATTTCTCTCTTGTTTGTTTTCGGGGTGGAGTGCGGAGATGAAAGATGCCTTTTTTACTTGATAACACTTTCCACTTCAGGCTGAGACGTAATCCTCCTTTTTTTACACGGCGACGTTGCGAAAACGACGGCTTGTTAAAGCCACACGACGACGTTTTGCTGCCAGCACAAGTGGGCCCACATTGGCAAACTCCACACTCGGCCGATACCAATACCGATACTGATCCCATGTGACAACTGGAAATCACATGTGCTGTGGAACCTCGATTTACAAAATTAGTTGGTTCCCGAAAAGGGTTCATAAATATAACAGTTTGTATACTGATTCACTTTCCCCTTTTTTTTTCTTCCAAAAGAAACAATGTAAATATGAATAATTGGTTCCGGCCTGGACAAAAGTCCATATTGTAGTAAAGTTTGTACACTTTGAACACAATATAAAGTACTGTACAGTACTGTGTACAGTTAAACCTCGATTTGCAAACCTAATTGGTTCCCAAAAAGGGTTCATATAAAAATAAAAATAAAAAGTTTGTATAGTGAAGCACATGTTTTCAAAAGAAACAATGTAAATATGAATAATTTGTTCCAGCCCGGACAAAAGTCCGTATTTTTGTAAAGTTTGTACACTGTGTACAGTGAAACCTCGATTTACAAACTTTAACTGTTCACGAAAAGGGTTTGTAAATATAACAGTTTGTATAGTGAATCACGTTTCCCTTTTTTTTCTCTCCAAAAGAAACAATGTAAAAATGAATAATTGGTTCCAGCCCAGACAAAAGTCCATATTTTAGTAAAGTTTGTACACTTTGAACACAATATAAAGTACTGTACAGTACTGTGTACAGTTAAACCTCGATTTGCAAACCTAATTGGTTCCCAAAAAGGGTCCATATATTAAAAAAAAAAAAAAAAAAAAAAAAAAAAAGTTTGTATAGTGAAGCACATGTTTTCAAAAGAAACAATGTAAATATGAATAATTGGTTCCAGCCTGGACAAAAGTCCGTATTTTTGTAAAGTTTGTACACTGTTTACAGTGAAACCTCGATTTACAAACTTAGACTGTTCACGAAAAGGGTTCGTAAATATAACAGTTTGTATAGTGAATCACTTTCCCTTTTTTTTCTTCTTCCAAAAGAAACAATGTAAATATGAATAATTGGTTCCAGCCTGGACAAAAGTCCATATTGTAGTAAAGTTTGTACACTTTGAACACAATATAAAGTACTATACAGTACTGTGTACAGTTAAACCTCGATTTGCAAACATAATTGGTTCCCAAAAAGGTTCATATATTTAAAAAAAAAAAAAGTTTGTATAGTGAAGCACATGTTTTCAAAAGAAACAATGTAAATATGAATAATTGGTTCCAGCCCAGACAAAAGTCCATATTTTTGTAAAGTTTGTACACTTTGAACACAACAGTTAAACCTCGATTTGCAAACCTAATTGGTTCCCAAAAAGGGTTCATAAAAAAAAAAAAAAAAAAAAAAAGTTTGTATAGTGAAGCACATGTTTTCAAAAGAAACAATGTAAATATGAATAATTGGTTCCAGCCTGGACAAAAGTCCATATTTTAGTAAAGTTTGTACACTTTGAACACAATATAAAGTACTGTACAGTACTGTGTACAGTTAAACCTCGATTTGCAAACCTAATTGGTTCCCAAAAAGGGTTCATATATTAAAAAAAAGAAAAAAGTTTGTATAGTGAAGCACATGTTTTCAAAAGAAACAATGTAAATATGAATAATTGGTTCCAGCCTGGACAAAAGTCCATATTTTTGTAAAGTTTGTACACTTTGAACACAATATAAAGTACTGTACAGTACTGTGTACAGTTAAACCTCGATTTGCAAACCTAATTGGTTCCCAAAAAGGGTTCATATTTAAAAAATAATATTTAAAAAAAGTTTGTATAGTGAAGCACGTTTTCAAAAGAAACAATGTAAATATAAATAATTGGTTCCAGCAAAAGTCCATATTTTTGTAAAGTTTGTACACTTTGAACACAATATAAAGTACTAAAAAGTGTTCTTTTTTTTATATAATAAAATAGTTTGTATAGTGAAGCACATGTTTTCAAAAGAAACAATGTAAATATGAATAATTGGTTCCAGCCTGGACAAAAGTCTGTATTTTTGTAAAGTTTGTACACTGTGTACAGTGAAACCTCGATTTACAAACTTTGACGGTACACGAAAAGGCTTCGTAAATATAACAGTTTGTATAGTGAATCACGTTTCCCTTATTTTCTCTTCCAAAAGAAACAATGTAAATATGAATAATTGGTTCCAGCCTGGACAAAAGTCCATATTTTTGTAAAGTTTGTACACTTTGAACACAATATAAAGTACTGTACAGTACTGTGTACAGTTAAACCTCGATTTGCAAACATAATTGGTTCCCAAAAAGGGTTCATAAATTTAAAAAAAAAAGAAGTTTGTATAGTGAAGCACATGTTTTCAAAAGAAACAATGTAAATATGAATAATTGGTTCCAGCCTGGACAAAAGTCCGTATTTTTGTAAAGTTTGTACACTGTGTACAGTGAAACCTCGATTTACAAACTTTAACTGTTCACGGAAAGGGTTCGTAAATATAACAGTTTGTATAGTGAATCACGTTTCCCTTTTTTTTTTTCTTCCAAAAGAAACAATGTAAATATGAATAATTGGTTCCAGCCTGGACAAAAGTCCATATTTTAGTCAAGTTTGTACACTTTGAACACAATATAAAGTACTATACAGTACTGTGTACAGTTAAACCTCGATTTGCAAACCTAATTGGTTCCCAAAAAGGGTTCATATATTTAAAAAAAAAAAAAAAAGTTTGTATAGTGAAGCACATGTTTTCAAAAGAAACAATTTAAATATGAATAATTGGTTCCAGCCTGGACAAAAGTCCATATTTTAGTAAAGTTTGTACACTTTGAACACAATATAAAGTACTGTACAGTACTGTGTACAGTTAAACCTCAATTTGCAAACATAATTGGTTCCCAAAAAGGGTTCATAAATTAAAAAAAAAAAAGAAAAAAAGTTTGTATAGTGAAGCACATGTTTTCAAAAGAAACAATGTAAATATGAATAATTGGTTCCAGCCTGGACAAAAGTCCGTATTTTTGTAGTTTGTACACTGTGTACAGTGAAACCTCGATTTACAAACTTTAACTGTTCACGGAAAGGGTTCGTAAATATAACAGTTTGTATAGTGAATCACGTTTCCCTTTTTTTTTCTTCCAAAAGAAACAATGTAAATATGAATAATTGGTTCCAGCCTGGACAAAAGTCCATATTTTAGTAAAGTTTGTACACTTTGAACACAATATAAAGTACTGTACAGTACTGTGTACAGTTAAACCTCGATTTGCAAACATAATTGGTTCCCAAAAAGGGTTCATAAATTAAAAAAAAAAAAAAAAGTTTGTATAGTGAAGCACATGTTTTCAAAAGAAACAATGTAAATATGAATAATTGGTTCCAGCCTGGACAAAAGTCCATATTTTTGTAAAGTTTGTACACTTTGAACACAATATAAAGTACTGTACAGTACTGTGTACAGTTAAACCTCGATTTGCAAACATAATTGGTTCCCAAAAAGGGTTCATAAATTAAAAAAAAAAAGAAGTTTGTATAGTGAAGCACATGTTTTCAAAAGAAACAATGTAAATATGAATAATTGGTTCCAGCCTGGACAAAAGTCCGTATTTTTGTAAAGTTTGTACACTGTGTACAGTGAAACCTCGATTTACAAACTTTAACTGTTCACGGAAAGGGTTCGTAAATATAACAGTTTGTATAGTGAATCACGTTTCCCTTTTTTTCCCCTTCCAAAAGAAACAATGTAAATATGAATAATTGGTTCCAGCCTGGACAAAAGTCCATATTTTAGTCAAGTTTGTACACTTTGAACACAATATAAAGTACTATACAGTACTGTGTACAGTTAAACCTCGATTTGCAAACCTAATTGGTTCCCAAAAAGGGTTCATATATTTAAAAAAAAAAAAAAAAAAAAAAAAAAAGTTTGTATAGTGAAGCACATGTTTTCAAAAGAAACAATTTAAATATGAATAATTGGTTCCAGCCTGGACAAAAGTCCATATTGTAGTAAAGTTTGTACACTTTGAACACAATATAAAGTACTGTACAGTACTGTGTACAGTTAAACCTCAATTTGCAAACATAATTGGTTCCCAAAAAGGGTTCATAAATTAAAAAAAAAAAAAAAAAAAAAAAAAGTTTGTATAGTGAAGCACATGTTTTCAAAAGAAACAATGTAAATATGAATAATTGGTTCCAGCCTGGACAAAAGTCCGTATTTTTGTAAAGTTTGTACACTGTTTACAGTGAAACCTCGATTTACAAACTTTAACTGTTCACGGAAAGGGTTCGTAAATATAACAGTTTGTATAGTGAATCACGTTTCCCTTTTTTTTTTCTTCCAAAAGAAACAATGTAAATATGAATAATTGGTTCCAGCCTGGACAAAAGTCCATATTTTAGTAAAGTTTGTACACTTTGAACACAATATAAAGTACTGTACAGTACTGTGTACAGTGAAACCTCGATGTACAAACTTAGTGGGCTCCCGAAAAGGGTTCGTAAATAGAAAAGTTTTTTTTTTTTTTTCAAAAGAAACAATGTGAATGAATATAAATGATTCGTTCCAGCCTGGACAAAAGTCCATATTTTAGTGAAGGTTTGTACACTTTGAACACAATATAAAGTACTTTACAGTACTGTGTACAGTGGAACCTCGATTTGCAAACTTAGTTGGTTCTCGAAAGGGGTTTGTAGATAGAAAAGTTTGTATAGTGAAGCACATTCTTTTCAAAAGAAACAATGTAAATATGAATAATTGGTTCCGGCCTGGACAAAAGTCCATATTTTAGTGAAGGTTTGTACATTTTGAACACAATATACAGTACTGTGTACAGTGAAACCTTGATTTACAAACTTATTTGGGTATCGAAAAGGGTTAGTAAATAGAAACGTTTGTATAGCGATGCACTTTTTTTTTTTTTAAAGAAGCAATGTAAATATGAATAATTGGTTCCAGCCTGGACAAAAGTCCATATTTTAATGAAGGTTTGTACACTTTGAAGACAATATAAAGTACTATACAGTACTGTGTACAGTGAAACCTCGATTTACAAACTTATTTGGGTATCAAAAAGGGTTTGTAGATAGAAAGGTTTGTATAGTGAAGCACTTTTTTTTTCTTCCAAAAAACAATGTAAATATGAATAATTGGTTCCGGCCTGGACAAAAGTCCATATTTTAGTGTAGGTTTGTACATTTTGAACACAATATACAGTACTGTGTACAGTAAAACCTTGATTTACAAACTTATTTGGGTATCGAAAAGTGTTAGTAAATAAAAACGTTTGTATAGCGATGCACTTTTTTTTTATTTAAAGAAGCAATGTAAATATGAATAATTGGTTCCAGCCTGGACAAAAGTCCATATTTTAAAGAACTGTTCGGCTTTCCCTTGACAAATTCCCCAAATTCCCAGAATTCCAGGTTTTCCGGGACATTTTTCCCATTCAAAAATAATTAGCCATTTTTCAAACTTCCACCATTTTCCACATTTTTCAACCTATTCAAACCATTCTACCTTCCAACACATTCCACTCATTCTGGAAATTCAAACTGTTAATTTTTTTTTTCCAGGAATACCTAGAATTCCCTTTTTTTCAAACCCTTTTTTTCCACATTTTTCAACCCACTAAATCAAGAAAAAAAACAAAGTTGTATATTGAACTGGAAAAATTCCCAGTTTTCCCGAAATTCCTGGAATTCCTTAATACCATTTCTCAATTAAAAATGTTGCTACTTCAACATTTCTCGCCCGATTTGATAAATTCCAACACCAACCATTTCAACTCATTCACAACATTCAAGTCTTTTAACATTTTCCCCAAAATTCCCGCTTTTCTCAAAATGCCCAAATTTCCATGAAATTCCCATTGAAATGAATGGGACATTTTTCCAATTTATTCCACAATTCCCACATTTTTCAACCTATTCAAACTGTTCCAACTCCAAAATATTCAGCCTGTTAAAAACTGCGTGCTCTCCTTCAACAACTAAAAAAAAAATTCCCGGATATCCAAGAATTCCCCTTTTTCAGGGACATTTTCCCAATTCAAAATGAATTCAAAAAAATTAAACTGCCACAATTCGCACATTTTTCAACCTATTCAAACCATTCCACCTACAACACATTCAATTCATCCTGGAAATTCAGACAACCTTTTTTCCACGTTCAACAAATTTCCAGGAATTCCTGTTTTTTTCTAACTTTATTTCCAACATTTTTCGTTTGACTACTCCTTTTACATTTTTCATCCTATTTCAACTGTTCCTTACCGTCAAACCATTTTTGTTTTTAGAAGTTGGTTTCGGAACTAGGAACATTCCCGGTTTTACCAAAATTCCAGGAATTCAAAAGTACCGTTTCTCAATTAAAAAACTGTTACTACTTCAATATTTCTTGACCGATTTAAACAATTCCAACACCAACCAATTCAGCTAATTCAGGACATTCATGCTCCTAATCTTTTTCAAAAAAATATTGCTTTTCCCAAAATTCCCAAATTTCCAGGAAGTTCCTATTGAAATGAATGGGTCATGTTTCCAAGTTACACAATTCCCACATTTTTCTAACCTATTCAAACCATTCCTACATCAACACAATCAATTCATCCTGGAAATTCAAACAACCTTTTTTCCACGTTCAACAAATTTCCAGGAATACCTAGAATTCCCTTTTTTTCAAACCCTTTTTTTTTTTACACTTTTTTCTGGCGACTACTCCTTCCACATTTTTCAACCCACTAAATCAAGAAAAAAAACAAAAGTTGTATATTGAACTGGAAAAATTCCCAGTTTTCCCGAAATTCCTGGAATTCCTTAAATACCAATTCTCAATTAAAAATGTTGCTACTTCAACATTTCTTGCCCGATTTGATAAATTCCAACACCAACCATTTCAACTCATTCACAACATTCAAGTCTTTTAACATTTTCCCCAAAATTCCCGCTTTTCTCAAAATGCCCAAATTTCCATGAAATTCCCATTGAAATGAATGGGACATTTTTCCAAGTTATTCCACAATTCCCACATTTTTCAACCTATTCAAACTGTTCCAACTCCAAAATATTCAGCCTGTTAAAAACTGTGTGCTCTCCTTCAACAACTAAAAAAAAAATTCCCGGATATCCAAGAATTTCCCTTTTTCACGGACATTTTCCCAATTCAAAATGAATTAAAAAAAATTAAACTGCCACAAATTGCACATTTTTCAACCTATTCAAACCATTCCACCTTCAACACATTCAATTCATCCTGGAAATTCAGACAACCTTTTTTCCACATTCAACAAATTTCCAGGAATTCCTGTTTTTTTCTAACTTTATTTCCAACATTTTTCGTTTGACTACTCCTTTTACATTTTTCATCCCATTTCAACTGTTCCACCGTCAAAACATTTTTGTTTTTGGAAGTTGGTTTCGGAACTAGGAACATTCCTGGTTTTACCAAAATTCCAGGAATTCAATAGTATCGTTTCTTAATTAAAAAACTGTTACTACTTCAATATTTCTTGACCGATTTAAACAATTCCAACACTAACCAATTCAGCTCATTCAGGACATTCATGCTCCTAATCTTTTTCAAAAAAATATTGCTTTTCCCAAAATTCCCAAATTTCCAGGAAGTTCCTATTGAAATGAATGGGACATGTTTCCAAGTTACACAATTCCCACATTTTTCTAACCTATTCAAACCATTCCAACATCAACACAATCAATTCATCCTGGAAATTCAAACAACCTTTTTTCCACGTTCAACAAATTTCCAGGAATTCCTGTTTTTTTCTAACTTTTTCGTTTGACTACTCTTTTCACATTTTTCATCCCATTTCAACTGTTCCACCGTCAAAACATTTTTCTTAGTCAGGAAAAAAAAACAAATTGGTTTCGGAACTAGGAACATTCCTGGTTTTACCAAAATTCCAGGAATTCAATCGTACCATTTCTCAATTAAAAATCTGTTACTACTTCAATATTTCTTGACCAATTTAAACAATTCCAACACCAACCAATTCAGCTAATTCAGGACATTCATGCTCCTAATCTTTTTCAAAAAAATCTTGCTTTTCCCAAAATTCCCAAATTTCCAGGAAGTTCCTATTGAAATGAATGGGACATGTTTCCAAGTTGCACCATTCCCACATTTTTCAACCTATTCAAACCATTCCAACATCAACACAATCCACTCATCCTGGAAATTCAAACAACCTTTTTTCCACGTTCAACAAATTTCCAGGAATTCCTGTTTTTTTTCTAACTTTATTTCCAGCCTTTTTCGTTTGACTACTCTTTTCACATTTTTCATCCCATTTCAACTGTTCCACCGTCAAAACATTTTTCTTAGTCAGGAAAAAAAAACAAGTTGGTTTCGGAACTAGGAACATTCCTGGTTTTACCAAAATTCCAGGAATTCAATAGTACCATTTCTCAATTAAAAAACTGTTACTACTTCAATATTTCTTGACCGATTTAAACAATTCCAACACCAACCAATTCAGCTAATAAAAAATCTTGCTTTTCCCAAAATTCCCAAATTTCCAGGAAGTTCCTATTGAAATTGAAATTGTGGCACAATTCCCACATATTTCAACCTATTCAAACCATCAACACAATCAATTCATCCTGGAAATTCAAACAACCTTTTTTCCACGTCCAACAAATTTCCAGGAATTCCTGTTTTTTTTCTAACTTTTTCGTTTGACTACTCTTTTCACATTTTTCATCCCATTTCAACTGTTCCACCGTCAAAACATTTTTCTTAGTCAGGAAAAAAAAAACAAGTTGGTTTCGGAACTAGGAACATTCCTGGTTTTACCAAAATTCCAGGAATTCAATAGTACTATTTCTCAATTAAAAAACTGTTACTACTTCAATATTTCTTGACCGATTTAAACAATTCCAACACCAACCAATTCAGCTAATTCAGGACATTCATGCTCCTAATCATTTTCAAAAAAATATTGCTTTTCCCAAAATGCCCAAATTTCCAGGAAGTTCGTATTGAAATGAATGGGACATGTTTCCAAGTTGCACAATTCCCACATTTTTCAACCTATTCAAACCATTCCAACATCAACACAATCAATTCATCCTTGAAATTCAAACATCCTTTTTTCCACGGTCAAAATAAAATTTCCAGGAATTCCTGTTTTTTTTCTAACTTTATTTCCAACATTTTTCGTTTGACTACTCTTTTTACATTTTTCATCCCATTTCAACTGTTCCACCGTCAAAACATTTTTCTTAGTCAGGAAAAAAAGAAGAAGTTGGTTTTGGAATCAGGAACATTCCTGGTTTTACCAAAATTCCAGGAATTCAATAGTACTATTTCTCAATTAAAAAACTGTTACTACTTCAATATTTCTTGACCGATTTAAACAATTCCAACACCAACCAATTTAGCTAATTCAGGACATTCATGCTCCTAATCTTTTTCAAAAAAATATTGCTTTTCCCAAAATTCCCAAATTTCCAGGAAGTTCCTATTGAAATGAATGGGACATGTTTCCAAGTTGCACATCTCCCACATTTTTCAACCTATTCAAACCATTCCAACATCAACACAATCAATTCATCCTGGAAATTCAAACAACCTTTTTTCCACGTTCAACAAATTTCCAGGAATTCTTGTTTTTTTTTCTAACTTTATTTCCAATCTTTTTTGTTCGACTACTCTTTTTACATTTTTCATCCCATTTCTACTGTTCCACCGTCAAAACATTTTTCTTATTCAGGAAAAAAAAAAAAAAAGTTGGTTTTGGAATTAGGAACATTCCTGGTTTTACCAAAATTCCAGGAATTCAATAGTACTATTTCTCAATTAAAAAACTGTTACTACTTCAATATTTCTTGACCGATTTAAACAATTCCAACACCAACCAATTCAGCTAATAAAAAATCTTGCTTTTCCCCAAATTCCCAAATTTCCAGGAAGTTCCTATTGAAATGAATGGGACATGTTTCCAAGTTGCACATCTCCCACATTTTTCAACCTATTCAAACCATTCCAACATCAACACAATCAATTCATCCTGGAAATTCAAACAACTTTTTTTCCATGTTCAACAAATTTCCAGGAATTCCTGGTTTTTTATAACTTTATTTCCAACCTTTTTCGTTTGACTACTCTTTTCACATTTTTCATCCCATTTCAACTGTTCCACCGTCAAAACATTTTTCTTAGTCAGGACAAAAAAAACAAGTTGGTTTCGGAACTAGGAACATTCCTGGTTTTACCAAAATTCCAGGAATTCAATAGTACCATTTCTCAATTAAAAAACAGGTACTACTTCAATATTTCTTGACCGATTTAAACAATTCCAACACCAACCAATTCAGCTAATAAAAAATCTTGCTTTTCCCAAAATTCCCAAATTTCCAGGATGTTCCTATTGAAATGAATGGGGCATGTTTCCAAGTTGCACATCTCCCACATTTTTCAACCTATTCAAGCCATTCCAACATCAACACAATCAATTCATCCTGGAAATTCAAACAACCTTTTTTCCATGTTCAACAAATTTCCAGGAATTCCTGGTTTTTTATAACTTTTTTTCCAACCTTTTTCTTTTGACTACTCTTTTCACATTTTTCATCCCATTTCAACTGTTCCACCTTCAAAACATTTTTCTTAGTCAGGACAAAAAACCCAAGTTGGTTTCGGAACTAGGAACATTCCTGGTTTTACCAAAATTCCAGGAATTCAATAGTACCATTTCTCAATTAAAAAACTGTTACTACTTCAATATTTCTTGACCGATTTAAACAATTCCAACACCAACCAATTCAGCTAATAAAAAATCTTGCTTTTCCCAAAATTCCCAAATTTCCAGGAAGTTCCTATTGAAATTGTTGCACAATTCCCACATTTTTCAACCTATTCAAACCATTCCAACATCAACACAATCAATTCATCCTGGAAATTCAAACAACCTTTTTTCCACGTTCAACAATTTTCCAGGAATTCCTGTTTTTTTCTAACTTTGTTTTCAACCTTTTTCGTTTGACTACTCTTTTTACATTTTTCATCCCATTTCAACTGTTCCACCGTCAAAACATTTTTCTTAGTCAGGAAAAAAAAAAAGTTGGTTTCGGAACTAGGAACATTCCTGGTTTTACCAAAATTCCAGGAATTCAATAGTACTATTTCTCAATTAAAAAACTGTTACTACTTCAATATTTCTTGACCGATTTAAACAATTCCAACACCAACCAATTCAGCTAATTCAGGACATTCATGCTCCTAATCATTTTCAAAAAATATTTGTTTCCCCAAAATTCCCAAATTTCCAGGAATTCAATAGTACCATTTCTCAATTAAAAAACTGTTACTACTTCAATGTTTCTTGACCGATTTAAACAATTCCAACACCAACCAATTCAGCTAATACAAAATCTTGCTTTTCCCAAAATTCCCAAATTTCCAGGAAGTTCCTATTGTAATTGTTGCACAATTCCCACATTTTTCAACCTATTCAAACCATTCCAACATCAACACATTCCACTCATCCTGGACATTCAAACTAACACTTTCCCAAGTTCCAAACCAAATTCCGGTTTTCCTGGAAATTCAAACTCTTCAACATGCAAACCATTCTTTCATTCATACTACATCCTGTCAGCATTTCAGTTCAACTTCAGCATTGGGAATTGCCTGATGGAGTTAGAAGACGTAGTTTGATGGAAATCAAATGTCTTCTCAAGCGGCGCAACAATAAAACGTCTTCGTTTGACCACAAATGGAGTTTTATGGAGGTGAAAAAGCGAGATATTTCAGGCGTGTAGCGGAGCCTTGCAAGAATCCTGACGGAGCTTTTTATAGGCCGCCTGGTGTCTGAGAATACAAAACGGGTGCCGTGGAGACGACTATTCTAATCCGAGCGCATCTCAGGAAAGTGGGGAGTTTGCTCACTCAAGGCTTCCTTCCAGTGGCGTCCGCTGGGAGCGGCCCGTCAAGGACCGCACTTTGCTAAACACAAATGAGTTCCAGCGTGAGGAAAAAGTCTAATTATGTTTGTTCAAAACAAAAATCTACATATTGCTTGAAAGCTCGCTGGAGTCCCGGCGTGCTTTGTAAAAAACAAAAAGGTGGCGTTTAGTGGATTTGTTTGCCTTTGATTCCACATAAAAGCAAATGAGTGTTGTCTATATATAACATGAATCACCTTCCACTGAGGAGCTTCTTTTTTATTACTACCTCTGCCAAGGAACTTATTTCTTCACTGATAACAAGTAAAACAGTAGAGATGTCCCAATACCCATCATGGGGCCGATACTTGCTGATATTGTAATAAATAAAACATTTGAAGGTGGGATTTTTATGTAATATTACATTTTGTATTGACCAAAATTCAATATGTTTTAATTGGATTAAAAATGTGTAGGAAAATCTTTATTTAGTACATTTTTACCTTTTTTTTTTAAGTTTTGAAGAATTAAATTAAAAATTAAGGCGTCATTTTTTTAAATATATTAATGTAATATTTCTGTTTTTGTTGATATAATGTTCCCAATATTTGTAATTAATAAAATGAAGTATAAACATATGAAAATATGTAATACATGTATTATTCCTTTTATTTTTTGGTTATTAATCGGTGGGATTTTTATGTAATATTACATTTTTTGATGCCCAAAGTTCAATATGTTTGAATTGGATTAAAAATTAGTAGGAAAATTATATTTACTACATTATTTCATTACAAAACATTTTTTTAGTTTTGGAAAATTAAATAAAAAATTAGGGCGTCTTTTTTTTTTAAAACTAATGTAATATTTCTGTTTTTGTAGTTGTAATAATGTTCCCAATATTTGTAATTAATAAAGTGAAGTACAAAAATATTATCAAAATATGTAATACATGTATCATTCCTTTTATTTTGGGGTTATTAATCGATAATTATTACTGTTAAACAATATATTTGTCACGACTTGGACTATGGTGTGTTTGTTTTCCCGAGATGCAAGTAAAGCTGGACTGGTCATGGCGTGAAGGTAAATACATATTTATTTTTACTATAACAAAAAGAACAAACTAAAGGTGCGCACAAGGGCGGAAGTACAAAACTTGACTATAAACACAAAACTTGCACAAAGGCAGAAACTATGAACAATGAAACAAAACTTGCAAACTATGGCATGAATAAAGAAAACCTACTTGGACGAGAAAACGGCATGAAAAAGAGCAGCAAGGGTCATAAGGGTGTGTGGAGAGTGTGGGGTATGAATGCGGATGTCGCCAGAAAGACAAACTGAAAACAATGAACTTAAATACTACAGACATGATTAGTGAAAACAGGTGCGTGACTCAAAACGTGAAACAGGTGCGTGACGTGACAGGTGAAAACTAATGGTTGCTATGGTGACAAAACAAACAAAAGTGCACAAAAAGTCCAAAAACAAAACCGAACAAGACTAAAACAAAACATGATCACACAGACATGACAATATTGAAGTAAATAATATTTCCTTTTTATTACTAAAAGCTATGTGTATTTTTATTACCTCTGCCAAGGAAGTTGTGTGTTCACTGATAACAAGTAAAACAGTAGAGATGTCCCAATACCCATCATGGGGCCGATACTTGCTGATATTGTAATAAATAAAACATTTGAAGGTGGGATTTTTATGTAATATTAAATTTTTTATTGACCAAAATTCAATATGTTTTAATTGGATTAAAAATTTGTAGGAACATCTTTATTTAGTACATTTTTACCTTTTTCTTTTTAAGTTTTGAAGAATTAAATTAAAAATTAAGGCGTAATTTAAAAAAATATATTAATATAATATTTCTGTTTTTGTTGATATAATGTTCCCAATATTTGTAATTAATAAAATGAAGTATAAACATATGAAAATATGTAATACATGTATTATTCCTTTTATTTTTTGGTTATTAATCGGTGGGATTTTTATGTAATATTAAATTTTTTGATGCCCAAAGTTCAATATGTTTGAATTGGATTAAAAATGAGTAGAAAAATTATATTTACTACATTATTTTGTTTTAGTTTTGGAAAATTAAATAAAAAAGTAGGGCGTCTTTTTTTTTTAACTAATGTAATATTTCTGTTTTTGTAGGTGTAATAATGTTCCCAATATTTGTAATTAATAAAATGAAGTACAAAAATATTATCAAAATATGTAATATTGTAATATTGTTCCTTTTATTTTTGGGTTATTAATAGATAATTATTACTGTTAAACAATATATTGAAGTAAATAATATTTCCTTTTTATTACTAACAGCTATGTGTATTTTTATTACCTCTGCCAAGGAACTTATTTCTTCACTGATAACAAGTAAAACAGTAGAGATGTCCCAATACCCATCATGGGGCCGATACTTGCTGATATTGTAATAAATAAAACATTTGAAGGTGGGATTTTTATGTAATATTACATTTTTTATTGACCAAAATTCAATATGTTTTAATTGTATTAAAAATGTATAGGAAAATCTTTATTTAGTACATTTTCACCATTTTTTTTTTAAGTTTTGAAGAATTAAATTAAAAATTAAGGCGTCATTTTTAAAAATATATTAATGTAATATTTCTGTTTTTGTTGATATAATGTTCCCAATATTTGTAATTAATAAAATGAAGTATAAACATATGAAAATATGTAATACACGTATTATTCCTTTTATTTTTTGGTTATTAATCGGTGGGATTTTTATGTAATATTAAATGTTTTTGCTGCCCAAAGTTCAATATGTTTGAATTGGATTAAAAATGAGTAGGAAAATTATATTTACTACATTATTTTGTTTTAGTTTTGGAAAATTAAATAAAAAAGTAGGGCGTCTTTTTTTTAAACTAATGTAATATTTCTGGTTTTGTAGGTGTAATAATGTTCCCAATATTTGTAATTAATAAAATGAAGTACAAAAATATCATCAAAATATGTAATATTGTAATATTGTTCCTTTTATTTTTGGGTTATTAATAGATAATTATTACTGTTAAACAATATATTGAAGTAAATAATATTTCCTTTTCATTACTAACAGCTATGTGTATTTTTATTACCTCTGCCAAGGAAGTTGTGTGTTCACTGATAACAAGTAAAGCAGTAGCGATGTCCCAATACCCATCATGGGGCCGATACTTGCTGATATTGTAATAAATAAAACATTTGAAGGTGGGATTTTTATGTAATATTAAATTTTTTACTGACCAAAATTCAATATGTTTTAATTGGATTAAAAATGTATAGGAAAATCTTTATTTAGTATATTTTCACCATTTTTTTTTTAAGTTTTGAAGAATAAATTAAAAATTAAGGCGTCATTTTTTAAAATATATTAATGTAATATTTCTGTTTTTGTTGATATAATGCTCCCAATATTTGTAATTAATAAAATGAAGTATAAACATATGAAAATATGTAATACATGTATTATTCCTTTTATTTTTTGGTGGGATTTTTATGTAATATTACATTTTTTGATGCCCAAAGTTCAATATGTTTGAATTGGAATAAAAATGAGTAGGAAAATTATATTTACTACATTATTTTGTTTTAGTTTTGGAAAATTAAATAAAAAAGTAGGGCATCTTTTTTTAAAACTAATGTAATATTTCTGTTTTTGTAGGTGTAATAATGTTCCCAATATTTGTAATTAATAAAATGAAGTACAAAAATATTATCAAAATATATAATATTGTAATATTGTTCCTTTTATTTTTGGGTTATTAATAGATAATTATTACTGTTAAACAATATATTGAAGTAAATAATATTTCCTTTTTATTACTAACAGCTATGTGTATTTTTATTACCTCTGCCAAGGAAGTTGTGTGTTCACTGATAACAAGTAAAACAGTAGAGATGTCCCAATACCCATCATGGGGCCGATACTTGCTGATATTGTAATAAATAAAACATTTGAAGGTGGGATTTTTATGTAATATTACATTTTGTATTGACCAAAATTCAATATGTTTTAATTGGATTAAAAATGTATAGGAAAATCTTTATTTAGTACATTTTCACCATTTTTTTTTTAAGTTTTGAAGAATTAAATTAAAAATTAAGGCGTCATTTTTTAAAATATATTAATGTAATATTTCTGTTTTTGTTGATATAATGTTCCCAATATTTGTAATTAATAAAATGAAGTATAAACATATGAAAATATATAATACACGTATTATTCCTTTTATTTTTTGGTTATTAATCGGTGGGATTTTTATGTAATATTAAATTTTTTGATGCCCAAAATTCAATATGTTTTAATTGGATTAAAAATGTATAGGAAAATCTTTATTTAGTACATTTTCACCATTTTTTTTTTAAGTTTTGAAGAATTAAATTAAAAATTAAGGCGTCATTTTTTAAAATATATTAATGTAATATTTCTGTTTTTGTTGATATAATGTTCCCAATATTTGTAATTAATAAAATGAAGTATAAACATATGAAAATATATAATACACGTATTATTCCTTTTATTTTTTGGTTATTAATCGGTGGGATTTTTATGTAATATTAAATTTTTTGATGCCCAAAGTTCAATATGTTTGAATTGGATTAAAAATGAGTAGGAATATTATATTTACTCCATTATTATTTTTTTAGTTTTGGAAAATTAGATAAAAAAGTAGGGCGTCTTTTTTTTAAACTAATGTAATATTTGTAGGTGTAATAATGTTCCCAATATTTGTAATTAATAAAATGAAGTACAAAAATATTATCAAAATATGTAATATTGTTCCTTTTATTTTTGGGTTATTAATAGATAATTATTACTGTTAAACAATATATTGTAGTGAATAATATTTCCTTTTTATTACTAAAAGCTATGTGTATTTTTATTACCTCTGCCAAGGAAGTTGTGTGTTCACTGATAACAAGTAAAACAGTAGAGATGTCCCAATACCCATCATGGGGCCGATACTTGCTGATATTGTAATAAATAAAACATTTGAAGGTGGGATTTTTATGTAATATTACCAAAATTCAATATGTTTTAATTGGATTAAAAATGTATAGGAAAATCTTTATTTAGTACATTTTCACCATTTTTTTTTTAAGTTTTGAAGAATTAAATTAAAAATGAAGGCGTCATTTTTTAGAATATATTAATGTAATATTTCTGTTTTTGTTGATATAATGTTCCCAATATTTGTAATTAATAAAATGAAGTATAAACATATGAAAATATGTAATACATGTATTATTCCTTTTATTTTTTGGTTATTAATCGGTGGGATTTTTATGTAATATTACATTTTTTGATGCCCAAAGTTCAATATGTTTGAATTGGATTAAAAATGAGTAGGAAAATTATATTTACTCCATTATTTTTTTTTTAGTTTTGGAAAATTAAATAAAAAATTAGGGCATCTTTTTTTAAAACTAATGTAATATTTCTGTTTTTGTAGGTGTAATAATATTCCCAATATTTGTATATAATAAAATGAAGTACAAAAATATTATCAAAATATGTAATATTGTAATATTGTTCCTTTTATTTTTGGGTTATTAATAGATAATTATTACTGTTAAACAATATATTGAAGTAAATAATATTTCCTTTTCATTACTAACAGCTATGTGTATTTTTATTACCTCTGCCAAGGAAGTTGTGTGTTCACTGATAACAAGTAAAACAGTAGAGATGTCCCAATACCCATCATGGGGCCGATACTTGCTGATATTGTAATAAATAAAACATTTGAAGGTGGGATTTTTATGTAATATTACATTTTTTATTGACCAAAATTCAATATGTTTTAATTGGATTAAAAATGTATAGGAAAATCTTTATTTAGTACATTTTCACCATTTTTTTTTTTAACTTTTGAAGAATTAAATTTAAAAATTAAGGCCTCATTTTTTAAAATATATTAATGTAATATTTCTGTTTTTGTTGATATAATGTTCCCAATATTTGTAATTAATAAAATGAAGTATAAACATATTAAAATATGTAATACATGTATTATTCCTTTTATTTTTTGGTTATTAATCGGTGGGATTTTTATGTAATATTACATTTTTTGATGCCCAAAGTTCAATATGTTTGAATTGGATTAAAAATGAGTAGGAAAATTATATTTACTACATTATTTCATTACATTATTTTTTTTTAGTTTTGGAAAATTAAATAAAAAATGAGGGCGTCTTTTTTTAAAACTAATGTAATATTTCTGTTTTTGTAGTTGTAATAATGTTCCCAATATTTGTAATTAATAAAATGAAGTACAAAAATATTATCAAAATATGTAATACATGTTTTATTCCTTTTATATTGGGGTTATTAATCGATAATTATTACTGTTAAACAATATATTTGTCACGACTTGGACTATGGTGTGTTTGTTTTCCCGAGATGCAAGTAAAGCTGGACTGGTCATGGCGTGAAGGTAAATACATATTTATTTTTACTATAACAAAAAGAACAAACTAAAGGCGCGCACAAGGGCGGAAGTACAAAACTTGACTATAAACACAAAACTTGCACAAAGGCAGAAACTATGAACAATGAAACAAAACTTGCAAACTATGGCATGAATAAAGAAAACCTACTTGGACGAGAAAACGGCATGAAAAAGAGCAGCAAGGGTCATAAGGGTGTGTGGAGAGTGTGGGGTATGAATGCGGATGTCGCCAGAAAGACAAACTGAAAACAATGAACTTAAATACTACAGACATGATTAGTGAAAACAGGTGCGTGACTCAAAACGTGAAACAGGTGCGTGACGTGACAGGTGAAAACTAATGGTTGCTATGGTGACAAAACAAACAAAAGTGCACAAAAAGTCCAAAAACAAAACCGAACATGACTAAAACAAAACATGATCACAGGAAATCTTTATTTAGTAAATTTTTACCTTTTTTTTATTTTATTTTTTTTTAAAGTTTTGAAGAATTAAATTAAAAATGAAGGCGTCTTTTTTTATATATATATATATATATATATGTATATATATATATATATATATATATATATATATATATATATATATATATATATATATATATATATATATATATATATATATATATAGTAATGTAATATTTCTGTTTTTGTTCATATAATGTTCCCAATATTTGTAATTAATAAAATGAAGTACAAACATATTATCAAAATATGTAATATATGTATTATACCTTTTATTTTTGAGTTATTAATAGATAATTATTACTGTTAAACAATATATTGAAGTAAATAATATTTGATTTTTATTACTAATAGCTTTGTGTATGTTTATTACCTCTGCCAAGGAAATTATGTGTTCTCTGATAACAAGTAAAACAGTAGAAAAGTCCAACTACTGAAACAGGGACTGATACTTGCTGATATTGTAATAAATAGAATAATTAAAAGTGGGATTTTTATGCAATATAAACAATTTTATTGACCAAAGTTCAATATGTTTGAATTGGATTAAAAATGAGTAGAAAAATTATATTTACTACATTTCTTTATTTTATTTTATTTTCAGTTTTGGAAAATGTAATTAAAAATTAGGGCGTCGTTTTTTAAAATTAATGTAATATTTCTGTTTTTGTAGATGTAATAATGTTCCCAATATTTGTAATTAATAAAATTAAGTACAAAAATATTATCAAAATATGTAATACATGTATTATTCCTTTTATTTTGGGGTTATTAATAGATCATTATTACTGTTAAACAATGTATTGAAGTAAATAATATTTCATTTTTATTACTAATAGCTATGTGTATTTTTATTACCTCTGCCAAGGAAGTTGTGTTCACTGATAACAAGTAAAACAGTAGAGAATGTCCCAATACCCATCATGGGGCCGATACTTGCTGATATTGTAATAAATAAAACATTTGAAGGTGGGATTTTTATGTAATATTACATTTTTTATTGACCAAAATTCAATATGTTATAATTGGATTAAAAATTTGTAGGAAAATCTTTATTTAGTACATTTTTACCTTTTTTTTTTTAAGTTTTGAAGAATTAAATTAAAAATTAAGGCGTCATTTTTTAAAATATATTAATGTAATATTTCTGTTTTTGTTGATATAACGTTCCCAATATTTGTAATTAATAAAATGAAGTATAAACATATGAAAATATGTAATACACGTATTATTCCTTTTATTTTTTGGTTATTAATCGGTGGGATTTTTATGTAATATTAAATTTTTTGATGCCCAAAGTTCAATATGTTTGAATTGGATTAAAAATGAGTAGGAAAATTATATTTACTACATTATTTTGTTTTAGTTTTGGAAAATTAAATAAAAAAGTAGGGCGTCTTTTTTTAAAACTAATGTAATATTTCTGTTTTTGTAGATGTAATAATGTTCCCAATATTTGTAATTAATAAAATGAAGTACACAAATATTATCAAAATATGTAATATTGTAATATTTTTCCTTTTATTTTGGGGTTATTAATAGATAATTATTACTGTTAAACAATATATTGAAGTAAATAATATTTCCTTTTTATTACTAACAGCTATGTGTATTTTTATTACCTCTGCCAAGGAAGTTGTGTGTTCACTGATAACAAGTAAAACAGTAGAGATGTCCCAATACCCATCATGGGGCCGATACTTGCTGATATTGTAATAAATAAAACATTTGAAGGTGGGATTTTTATGTAATATTACATTTTTTATTGACCAAAATTCAATATGTTTTAATTGTATTAAAAATGTATAGGAAAATCTTTATTTAGTACATTTTCACCATTTTTTTTTTAAGTTTTGAAGAATTAAATTAAAAATTAAGGCGTCATTTTTAAAAATATATTAATGTAATATTTCTGTTTTTGTTGATATAATGTTCCCAATATTTGTAATTAATAAAATGAAGTATAAACATATGAAAATATGTAATACATGTATTATTCCTTTTATTTTTTGGTTATTAATCGGTGGGATTTTTATGTAATATTACATTTTTTGATGCCCAAAGTTCAATATGTTTGAATTGGATTAAAAATTAGTTGGAAAATTATATTTACTACATTATTTTGTTTTAGTTTTGGAAAATTAAATAAAAAAGTAGGGCGTCTTTTTTTAAAACTAATGTAATATTTCTGTTTTTGTAGGTGTAATAATGTTCCCAATATTTGTAATTAATAAAATGAAGTACAAAAATATTATCAAAATATGTAATACATGTATCATTCCTTTTATTTTGGGGTTATTAATAGATAATTATTACTGTTAAACAATATATTGAAGTAAATAATATTTCATTTTTATTACTAACAGCTATGTGTATTTTTATTACCTCTGCCAAGGAAGTTGTGTGTTCACTGATAACAAGTAAAACAGTAGAGATGTCCCAATACCCATCATGGGGCCGATACTTGCTGATATTGTAATAAATAAAACATTTGAAGGTGGGATTTTTATGTAATATTACATTTTGTATTGACCAAAATTCAATATGTTTTAATTGGATTAAAAATGTATAGGAAAATCTTTATTTAGTACATTTTCACCATTTTTTTTTTAAGTTTTGAAGAATTAAATTATAAATGAAGGCGTCTTTTTTTTTAAAATATATTAATGTAATATTTCTGTTTTTGTTGATATAATGTTCCCAATATTTGTAATTAATAAAATGAAGTATAAACATATGAAAATATGTAATACATGTATTATTCCTTTTATTTTTTGGTTATTAATCGGTGGGATTTTTATGTAATATAAAAATTTTTGATGCCCAAAGTTCAATATGTTTGAATTGGATTAAAAATGAGTAGGAAAATTATATTTACTACATTATTTAGTTTTAGTTTTGAAAAATTAAATAAAAAAGTAGGGCGTCTTTTTTTTTAAACTAATGTAATATTTCTGTTTTTGTAGTTGTAATAATGTTCCCAATATTTGTAATTAATAAAATGAAGTACAAAAATATTATCAAAATATGTAATACATGTATCATTCCTTTTATTTTGGGGTTATTAATAGATCATTATTACTGTTAAACAATATATTGTAGTAAATAATATTTCCTTTTTATTACTAAAAGCTATGTGTATTTCTATTACCTCTGCCAAGGAAGTTGTGTGTTCATTGATAAAAAGTAAAACAGTAGAGATGTCCCAATACCCATCATGGGGCCGATACTTGCTGATATTGTAATAAATAAAACATTTGAAGGTGGGATTTTTATGTAATATTACATTTTTTATTGACCAAAATTCAATATGTTTTAATTGGATTAAAAATGTATAGGAAAATCTTTATTTAGTACATTTTTACAATTTTTTTTTTTAAAGTTTTGAAGAATTAAATTAAAAATTAAGGCGTCATTTTTTTAAATATATTAATGTAATAGTTATGTTTTTGTTGATATAATGTTCCCAATATTTGTAATTAATAAAATGAAGTATAAACATATGAAAATATGTAATACATGTATTATTCCTTTTATTTTTTGGTTATTAATCGGTGGGATTTTTATGTAATATTACATTTTTTGATGCCCAAAGTTCAATATGTTTGAATTGGATTCAAAATGAGTAGGAAAATTATATTTACTACATTATTTTGTTTTAGTTTTGGAAAATTAAATAAAAAAAGTTGGGTGTCTTTTTTTAAAAACAAATGTAATATTTCTGTTTTTGTAGGTGTAATAATGTTCCCAATATTTGTAATTAATAAAATGAAGTACAAAAATATTATCAAAATATGTAATATTGTAATATTGTTCCTTTTATTTTGGGGTTATTAATAGATCATTATTACTGTTAAACAATATATTGTAGTAAATAATATTTCCTTTTTATTACTAAAAGCTATGTGTATTTTTATTACCTCTGCCAAGGAAGTTGTGTGTTCACTGATAACAAGTAAAACAGTAGAGATGTCCCAATACCCATCATGGGGCCGATACTTGCTGATATTGCAATAAATAAAACATTTGAAGGTGGGATTTTTATGTAATATAAGAAATTTTATTGACCAAAATTCAATATGTTTTAATTGGATTAAAAATGTGTAGGAAAATCTTTATTTAGTACATTTTTACCTTTTTTTTTTTAAGTTTTGAAGAATTAAATTAAAAATTAAGGCGTCATTTTAAAAAATATATTAATGTAATATTTCTGTTTTTGTTGATATAATGTTCCCAATATTTGTAATTAATAAAATGAAGTATAAACATATGAAAATATGTAATACACGTATTATTCCTTTTATTTTTTGGTTATTAATCGGTGTGATTTTTATGTAATATTACATTTTTTGATGCCCAAAGTTCAATATGTTTGAATTGGATTAAAAATGAGTAGGAAAATTATATTTACTACATTATTTCATTACATTATTTTTTTTTAGTTTTGGAAAATTAAATAAAAAATGAGGGCGTCTTTTTTTAAAACTAATGTAATATTTCTGTTTTTGTAGTTGTAATAATGTTCCCAATATTTGTAATTAATAAAATGAAGTACAAAAATATTATCAAAATATGTAATACATGTTTTATTCCTTTTATTTTGGGGTTATTAATCGATAATTATTACTGTTAAACAATATATTTGTCACGACTTGGACTATGGTGTGTTTGTTTTCCCGAGATGCAAGTAAAGCTGGACTGGTCATGGCGTGAAGGTAAATACATATTTATTTTTACTATAACAAAAAGAACAAACTAAAGGCGCGCACAAGGGCGGAAGTACAAAACTTGACTATAAACACAAAACTTGCACAAAGGCAGAAACTATGAACAATGAAACAAAACTTGCAAACTATGGCATGAATAAAGAAAACCTACTTGGACGAGAAAACGGCATGAAAAAGAGCAGCAAGGGTCATAAGGGTGTGTGGAGAGTGTGGGGTATGAATGCGGATGTCGCCAGAAAGACAAACTGAAAACAATGAACTTAAATACTACAGACATGATTAGTGAAAACAGGTGCGTGACTCAAAACGTGAAACAGGTGCGTGACGTGACAGGTGAAAACTAATGGTTGCTATGGTGACAAAAAAAACAAAAGTGCACAAAAAGTCCAAAAACAAAACCGAACATGACTAAAACAAAACGTGATCACACAGACATGACAATATTGAAGTAAATAATATTTCCTTTTTATTACTAACAGCTATGTGTATTTTTATTACCTCTGCCAAGGAAGTTGTGTGTTCACTGATAACAAGTAAAACAGTAGAGATGTCCCAATACCCATCATGGGGCCGATACTTGCTGATATTGTAATAAATAAAACATTTGAAGGTGGGATTTTTATGTAATATAAAAAATTTTATCGACCAAAATTCAATATGTTTTAATTGGATTAAAAATGTATAGGAACATCTTTATTTAGTACATTTTCACCATTTTTTTTTTAAAGTTTTGAAGAATTAAATTAAAAATTAAGGCGTCATTTTTTAAAATATATTAATGTAATATTTCTGTTTTTGTTGATATAATGTTCCCAATATTTGTAATTAATAAAATGAAGTATAAACATATGAAAATATGTAATACATGTATTATTCCTTTTATTTTTTGGTTATTAATCGGTGGGATTTTTATATAATATTACATTTTTTTGCTGCCCAAAGTTCAATATGTTTGAATTGGATTGAAAATGAGTAGGAAAATTATATTTACTACATTATTTTGTTTTAGTTTTGGAAAATTAAATAAAAAAGTAGGGCGTCTTTTTTTAAAACTAATGTAATATTTCTGTTTTTGTAGTTGTAATAATGGTCCCAATATTTGTAACTAATAAAATGAAGTACAAAAATATTATCAAAATATGTAATACTTGTATCATTCCTTTTATTTTTGGTTATTGATCAATAATTATTACTGTTAAACAATATATTGAAGTAAATAATATTAATTTTTTTATTACTAACAGCTATGTGTATTTTTTATTACCTCTGCCAAGGAAGTTGTGTGTTCACTGATAACAAGTAAAACAGTAGAGATGTCCCAATACCCATCATGGGACCGAAACAGGGACCGATACTTGCTGATATCGTAATGAATAAAATAATTAAAGGTGGGATTTTTATGTAATATTAAAAAAAAAATTGACCAAAGATAAATAGGTTTGAATTGGATTCAAAATGAGTAAGAAATCTTTATTTTTTGTAAATTTTTACCTTTTTTTTTTTTTTTTTTTTTTTTTAAATTTGAAGAATTAAATTAAAAAATTAAGGCGTTTTTTTTATATATATATTAATGTAATATTTATGTTTTTGTTGATATAATGTTCCCCATATTTGTAATTAATAAAATGAAGTATAAACATATCCAAATATGTACTACATGTATTATTCCTTTTATTTCTTGGTTATTAATCGATAATTATTACTGTTAAACAATATATTGAAGTAAATAATATTTATTTTTTATTACTTACTTACTTAAGAAATCTTTATTTTTTGGAAATTTTTACCTTTTTTTTTTTTTTTTTTTTTTTTTTAAATTTGAAGAATTAAATTAAAAAATTAAGGCATTTTTTTATATATATATTAATGGAATATTTCTGTTTTTGTTGATAAATAGGTTTGAATTGGATTCAAAATGAGTAAGAAATCTTTATTTTTTGTAATTTTTTACCTTATTTTTTTATTTTTATTTTTTTAATTTTGAAGAATTAAATTACAAAATTAAGGCGTTTTTATATATATATATATATATATATATATATATATATATATATATATATATATATATATATATATATATATATATATATATTAATGTAATATTTCTGTTTTTGTTGATATAATGTTCCCAATATTTGTAATTAATAAAATGAAGTATAAACATATCCAAATATGTACTACATGTATTATTCATTTTATTTCTTGGTTTTTAATCGATAATTATTACTGTTAAACAATATATTGAAGTAAATAATATTTATTTTTTATTACTAACAGCTATGTGAATTTTTATTACCTCTGCCAAGGAAGTTGTGTGTTCACTGATAACAAGTAAAACAGTAGAGATGTCCCAATACCCATCATGGGGCCGAAACAGGGACCGATACTTGCTGATATCATTATAAATTAAATAATTAAAGGTGGGATTTTTAAGTAATATTACATTTTTTTGACCAAAGTTCAATATGTTTGAATTGGATTAAAAATTTGTAGGAAAATCTTTATTTAGTAAATTTTACCTTCTTTTTCTTTTTTTTTTAAAGTTTTGAAGAATTAAATTAAAAATTAAGGCGTCTTTTTTTTATTTTTTTTTATTAATGTAATATTAGTTTTTGTTGATATAATATTCCCAATATTTCTAATTAATAAAATGAAGTATAAATATTATCAAAATATGTAATATTGTAATATTGTTCCTTTTATTTTGGGGTTATTAATAGATAATTATTACTGTTAAACAATGTATTGAAGTAAATAATATTTCATTTTTATTACTAATAGCTATGTGTATTTTTATTACCTCTGCCAAGGAAGTTGTGTGTTCACTGATAACAAGTAAAACAGTAGAGATGTCCCAATACCCATCATGGGACCGAAACAGGGGCCCGATACTTGCTGATATCGTAATGAATAAAATAATTAAAGGTGGGATTTTTATGTAATATTAAAAAAAAAATTCACCAAAGATAAATAGGTTTGAATTGGATTCAAAATGAGTAAGAAATCTTTATTTTTTGGAAATTTTTACCTTTTTACCTTTTTTTTTTTTTTTTTTTTTAAATTTGAAGAATTAAATTAAAAAATTAAGGCATTTTTTTATATATATATTAATGGAATATTTCTGTTTTTGTTGATAAATAGGTTTGAATTGGATTCAAAATGAGTAAGAAATCTTTATTTTTTGTAATTTTTTACCTTATTTTTTTATTTTTATTTTTTTAATTTTGAAGAATTAAATTACAAAATTAAGGCGTTTTTATATATATATATATATATATATATATATATATATATATATATATATATATATATATAAATGTAATATTTCTGTTTTTGTTGATATAATGTTCCCCATATTTGTAATTAATAAAATGAAGTATAAACATATCCAAATATGTACTACATGTATTATTCCTTTTATTTCTTGGTTTTTAATCGATAATTATTACTGTTAAACAATATATTGAAGTAAATAATATTTATTTTTTATTACTAACAGCTATGTGTATTTTTATTACCTCTGCCAAGGAAGTTGTGTGTTCACTGATAACAAGTAAAACAGTAGAGATGTCCCAATACCCATCATGGGACCGAAACAGGGACCGATTCTTACTGATATCATAATAAATTAAGTAATTAAAGGTGGGATTTTTAAGTAATATTACATTTTTTTTGACCAAAGTTCAATATGTTTGAATTGGATTAAAAATTTGTAGGAAAATCTTTATTTAGTAAATTTTACCTTCTTTTTCTTTTTTTTTAAAGTTTTGAAGAATTAAATTAAAAATTAAGGCGTCATTTTTTTATTTTTTTTTATTAATGTAATATTTGTTTTTGTTGATATAATATTCCCAATATTTCTAATTAATAAAATGAAGTATAAACATTATCAAAATATGTAATATGTATTATTCATTAATTTTTTTTGGTTATTAATAGATCATTATTACTGTTAAACAATGTATTGAAGTAAATAATATTTCATTTTTATTACTAATAGCTATGTGTATTTTTATTACCTCTGCCAAGGAAGTTGTGTGTTCACTGATAACAAGTAAAACAACAGAAAAGTCCCAATACCCATCATGGGACCGAAACAGGGGTCTATACTTGCTGATATCGTAATAGAATAAAATAATTAAAGGTGGTATTTTTAAGTAATATTTAATTTTTTATTGACCAAAGTACAATATGTTTGAATTGGATTCAAAATGAGTAAGAAAATCTTAATTTAGTACATTTAAATTTGAGTTTTTTTGTTTTGTAGAATTAAATTAAAAATGAAGGTGTCCTTTTTTTATATATTAATGTAATATTTCTGTTTTTGTTCATATAATGTTCCCAATATTTGTAATTAATAAAATGAAGTATAAACCTATCCAAATATGTAATACATGTATTATTCCTTTTATTTCTTGGTTATTAATAGATCATTATTACTATTAAACATGTTTTTAGTAACCATACTAATCAGCATGAAAGTGTAAAAAGAAGCTAGGTTTTTGCAGTACGTCGTTAACGCAACAATGTTTGTCCTCGGTCATGTCAAAGGCACCAAAAAGCCAAATAAAAAGCAAAGTGCTTTGTTGCCTCATGGGTGTTGTTGATGCGAGTGCACACTCGGTCCGGTCAGCCTCAGTAGATCACCGCCGTTCGCCCCACAAGCGCTCGTAAATAATCAGGCCGGCCCGCCGCCGGGGCAGCGGCTAAATAATTTCCCGGATCGATATCTGTCACCGAGGCTCCGTCGGCCCCGGCCGCTGCAAAAGTGTCCGCGCTGTTTCGTGAGCGCGTGGCTCTGATGATGTTAAAACCAGGACTTTTCAGGCCCTTCTGCAGAAAGAGCGACCCCTGCTGGCTGCTCCTAAACTACTCGGATCATTAACTTCCTCCTTTGAGAGGTTTTATGGCTCGACACTCACCGGCCACTTCATCGCTGTAGGTGCACACGCAATACTTCATCGCTGTAGGTGCACACGCAATACTTCATCGCTGTAGGTGCACACGCAATACTTCATCGCTGTAGGTGCACACGCAATAAATACGTCTTATTGTTTGTCATCCAGGTTGCGGTTTGCATTTTTCTACGACACCACCGCAAACAACAAGAACCAAGCCGCTGGAATAAATCCGACACTGACAATGTTTGACATATGTAAAACTAAGTTGTTTTTTTTTAACTGGGAAAATTCCTGGAATCCATATCTCAATTCAACATGTTACTACTTCATCATTTCTCCAACGATTAAAAGAATTCCAACACCAACCATATCAACTCATTCACAACATTTAAGTCTTTTAACATTTTCCCCAAAGCTTTCTCAAAATTCCCAAATTTCCATAAAATTCCCTTTTGAAATGAATGGGATATTTTTCAAAGTTCCACTTTTTTTTTTTTTTTTTTTTATTAACTTCCACAATTCCCACATTGTTCAACCTTTTCAAACCATTACACCTTCAACACATTCAATTTATCCTGGAAATTCAAACCATAATTTTTCCAAGTTAAAAAAAAATTCCAGGAATTCGCAGAATTCCCTTTTTTTCAAACCCTTTTTGGACCCTGTTTTCTGTCGACTACTCCTTCCACATTTTTCACCCCATTTTAACCGTTCCACCGTCAGAAAATTCCTCTTAATCATGACAAAAAAACAAAGTAGTTTTTTGAACTGGAAAAATTCCCGGTTTTCCCGAAATTCCTGGAGTCCCTTAATACCATTTCTCAATTCAACATGTTACTACTTCATCATTTCTCCAACGATTTGAACAATTCCAACACCAACTCATTCACAACATTCAAGTCTTTTAACATTTTCCCCAAAGCTTTCTCAAAATTCCCAAATTTCCATGAAATTCCCTTTTGAAATGAATGGGACATTTTTAAAGTTCCACATTTTTTTATTTTATTTTATTAACTTCCACAATTCCCACATTGTTCAACCTTTTCAAACCATTACACATTCAATTTATCCTGGAAATTCAAACCATAATTTTTCCAAGTTAAAAAAAAATTCCAGGAATTCCCTTTTTTTCAAACCCTTTTTGGACCCTGTTTTCTGTCGACTACTCCTTCCACATTTTTCACCCCATTTTAACCGTTCCACCGTCAGAAAATTCCTCTTAATCATGACAAAAAAACAAAGTAGTTTTTTGAACTGGAAAAATTCCCGGTTTTCCCGAAATTCCTGGAGTCCCTTAATACCATTTCTCAATTCAACATGTTACTACTTCATCATTTCTCCACCATCCATCCATCCATCCATCCATCTTCTTCCGCTTATCCGAGGTCGGGTCGCGGGGGCAGCAGCCTAAGCAGGGAAGCCCAGACTTCCCTCTCCCCAGCCACTTCGTCCAGCTCTTCCTGTGGGACCCCGAGGCGTTCCCAGGCCAGCCGGAAGACATAGTCTTCCCAACGTGTCCTGGGTCTTCCCCGTGACCTCCTACCGGTCGGACGTGCCCTAAACACCTCCCTAGGGAGGCGTTCGGGTGGCATCCTGACCAGATGCCCGAACCACCTCATCTGGCTCCTCTCGATGTGGAGGAGCAGCGGCTTTACTTTGAGCTCCCCCCGGATGACAGAGCTTCTCACCCTATCTCTAAGGGAGAGCCCCGACACTCGGCGGAGGAAACTCATTTTGGCCGCTTGTACCCGTGATCTTGTCCTTTCGGTCATAACCCAAAGCTCATGACCATAGGTGAGGATGGGAACGTAGATCGACCGGTAAATCGAGAGCTTTGCCTTCCGGCTCAGCTCCTTCTTCACCACAACGGATCGATACAGCATTCGCATTACTGAAGACGCCGCACCGATCCGCCTGTCGATCTCACGATCCACTCTTCCCTCACTCGTGAACAAGACTCCGAGGTACTTGAACTCCTCCACTTGGGGCAAGATCTCCTCCCCAACCCGGAGATGGCACGCCACCCTTTTCCGAGCGAGAACCATGGACTCGGACTTGGAGGTGCTGATTCTCATCCCAGTCGCTTCACACTCGGCTGCGAACCGATCCAGTGAGAGCTGAAGATCCTGGCCAGATGAAGCCAACAGGACCACATCATCTGCAAAAAACAGAGACCTAATCCTGCAGCCACCAAACCAGATCCCCTCAACGCCTTGACTGCGCCTAGAAATTCTGTCCATAAAAGTTATGAACAGAATCGGTGACAAAGGGCAGCCTTGGCGGAGTCCAACCCTCACTGGAAACGTGTCCGACTTACTGCCGGCAATGCGGACCAAGCTCTGGCACTGAGCATACAGGGAGCGGACTGCCACAATCAGACAGTCCGATACCCCATACTCTCTGAGCACTCCCCACAGGACTTCCCGAGGGACACGGTCGAATGCCTTCTCCAAGTCCACAAAACACATGTAGACTGGTTGGGCAAACTCCCATGCACCCTCAAGGACCCTGCCGAGAGTATAGAGCTGGTCCACAGTTCCACGACCAGGACGAAAACCACACTGTTCTTCCTGAATCCGAGGTTCGACTATCCGGCGTAGCCTCCTCTCCAGTACACCTGAATAGACCTTACCGAGAAGGCTGAGGAGTGTGATCCCACGATAGTTAGAGCACACCCTCCGGTTCCCCTTCTTAAACAGAGGAACCACCACCCCGGTCTGCCAATCCAGAGGTACCGCCCCCGATGTCCACGCGATGCTGCAGAGTCTTGTCAACCAAGACAGCCCCACAGCATCCAGAGCCTTAAGGAACTCCAGGCGGATCTCATCTACCCCTGGGGCCTTGCCACCGAGGAGCTTTTTAACTACCTCAGCAACCTCAGCCCCAGAAATAGGAGAGCCCACCACAGACTCCCCAGGCACTGCTTCCTCATAAGAAGACGTGTTGGTGGGATTGAGGAGGTCTTCGAAGTATTCCCTCCACCGATCCACAACATCCGCAGTCGAGGTCAGCAGAACACCATCCTCGCCATACACGGTGTTGATAGTGCACTGCTTCCCCTTCCTGAGCCGGCGGATGGTGGTCCAGAATTGCTTCGAAGCCATCCGGAAGTCGATTTCCATGGCTTCCCCGAACTCCTCCCATGTCCGAGTTTTTGCCTCTGCGACCGCTGAAGCCGCACACCGCTTGGCCTGTCGGTACCTGTCCGCTGCCTCAGGAGTCCTATGAGCCAAAAGAACCCGATAGGACTCCTTCTTCAGCTTGACGGCATCCCTCACCGCCGGTGTCCACCAACGGGTTCTAGGATTACCGCCACGACAAGCACCAACTACCTTGCGGCCACAGCTCCAATCAGCCGCCTCGACAACAGAGGTACGGAACATGGTCCACTCGGACTCAATGTCCAGCACCTCCCTCGTGACATGTTCAAAGTTCTTCCGGAGGTGGGAATTGAAACTCTCTCTGACAGGAGACTCTGCCAGACGTTCCCAGCAAACCCTCACAATGCGTTTGGGCATGCCAGGTCTGTCCGGCATCCTCCCCCACCATCGCAGCCAACTCACCACCAGGTGGTGATCGGTAGAAAGCTCCGCCCCTCTCTTCACCCGAGTGTCCAAAACATGAGGCCGCAAATCCGATGACACAACTACAAAGTCGATCATGGAACTGCGGCCTAGGGTGTCCTGGTGCCAAGTGCACATATGGACACCCTTATGCTTGAACATGGTGTTTGTTATGGACAATCTGTGACGAGCACAAAAGTCCAATAACAAAACACCGCTCGGGTTCAGATCCGGGCAGCCATTCTTCCCAATCATTTCTCCACCGATTTGAACAATTCCAACACCAACCATTTCAACTCATTCACAACATTCAAGTCTTTTAACATTTTCCCCAAACTTTTCTTGAAATTCCCAAATTTCCATGAAATTCCCATTGAAATGAATGGGACATTTTTCAAAGTTCCACATTTTTTAAAATTTTTTTAATTTATTTTCAAACTGTTCCAACTTCAAAATATTCAGCCTGTTCAAAATGGTGTGCTCTCCTTTAACAAAAAAAAATTCCCAGATTTCCAAGAATTCCCCTTTTTCAAGGACATTTTCCCTATTCAAAATGAAGTGTCCATTTTTTAAACTTCCTCATTTCCCACATTTTTCAACCTATTCAAACCATTACAACATCAAAGTACTCCACTCATCCTGGAAACCCAAACCATCATTTGTCCAAGTTAAAAAAAAAATCCAGGAATTCACAGAATTCCCTTTTTTTCAAACCCTTTTTGGACTCTTTTTTTCTGTCGACTAATCCTTCCACATTTTTCACCCCATTTTAGCCGTTCTACCGTCAAAACATTCTTCTTAATCAGAACAAAAAACAAAGTTGTTTTTGAACTGGAAAAATTCCCAGTTGTCCCGAAATTCCTGGAATTTCTTAATACCATTTCCCAAGTGAAAATGTTACTACTTTAACATTTCTCCACCGATTTGAAAAGTTCCAACACCAACCAGTTCAACTCAATCATAACATTCAAGTCTTATAATATTTTCACAAAACTTCCCGCTTTTCCCAAAATTCCCAAATTTCCATGAAATTCTCATTGAAATGAATCGGACATTTTTCAATGTTCCACAACTCCCACATTTTTAACCGTTCGTTATAAAAAATAAGGCAGTCATTTTTGATTGTTCTTTTTCATAATGTTTAGTAAAAAAAAAAAAGTTATTTGGAGAAAAAAAGCTAAATAAAAGCATATAAAAAAACTATTTAAAATGTTTGTTTTTTTATTGACTAAATGTGTAATAACTCTAAAATATGAAAGCAGATTTTTAATATGTAAAATGAATGTTTATCGACAATATATATATATATATATATATATATATATATATATATATATATATATATATATATATATATATATATATTGTCGATAAACATAACAAAATACACAAATTACTAAGAAAAACATTTGAAATTGGTACATTTTTCACACCTTTTTTTAAAGTTTACTTTTTTTTTTAAATGATCTATAATTAAAAAAAATAAAAAATAGAATCCCATATTATATAGTCCTTAATCAGGAGTGCATCGATGGGCTTCACAAACCACGACGACATCCCCTGATGTGAACCCACAAGGGAAAAGTCCAAAAGCAAAATTAAATGTAAATGTTAAATAAAAGCATAATTTGAAAATGTTCCAATATAATATATTTTTATTAACTAAAATATGTGTAATAAACCATATAAAGGTGGATTTTTTATTTTTATAGTAACTAATGTAATATGGTTTGGCTTTAATGTTCAATAATTTGTTTGAATTATAATAAAACACAGTACAAAAAATAAAAATAATTAAATGTGACATTTTGTCTGTTTAAAAAAATGTATATGAAAAATGCATAATTATTTTCTTTTTTATGATGTAATATTTACTTTTTATTGACTAACATTTGCTAAAATATGTGTGGAAAATAATTTAAAGGTGGAATTTTGATTTGTTTTAATATATAGTATGAAATGTAATCATTTGTAATTAACTAGTTTAAATGATCATAAAACAGTAAAAATTGTATTTAGTACATTTTAAAGGTTTTTTTTAAGTTTTGAAGAATTTAATTAAAAATTGCAGTATCTTTTTTTAAATTAATGCAATATTTCTGTTTTTTGTTCAGTTTTGTTTTTTGACTTAATGTTCCCAATATTTGCAATTTGAAAAATGAATTTAAAAAAATAAAGGCAGCATTTTATTGCTCTTAAATATTTCATATATTTATTGGGTGAATTTGACTTTTATACAACAAAATAACAAGTGATAAGTAATTATTAATGTTCAACAATATATTGAAGCAAATTCATATTTAATTGACTACATTTTACAAATAGCTATGTTGGTCTAATCAAATAAAAAAGTACCAACATTTGATAATCATAAAGGGAGACTTGTAGAATTTAAAAATGTGTACAATTGTAATTTTTAAAATGTTTGGGGTAAGAATTGCCAATGCCAATACTTATTTTCTTTTTTATGATGTAATATTCACTTTTTATCGACAAACATTTGTTAAAATATGTGCAGTAAATAATTTAAAGGTGGATTAGATTTTTTTTATTATATAGTATGGAATGTAATTATTTGTAATTAACTAGTTTAAATTATAGTAAAACGGTACAGTTTTTTTATTTAGTACATTTTTAAGTTTTGTTCTAAGTTTGGAATATTTCTGTTTTTTGTTTAGTTTAGTTTTTTGATGTAATGTTCCCAATATTTGAAAAATGAGGATAAAAAAAATAACAAAGGCAGCATTTTTTATTCTTAAAATATTTTATATATATTGTGAATTAGAATTTTATACAACAAAATAAGAAGTGATAAATAATTATTACTGTTAAATACATTGAATCAAATTAATATTTCCGTGTTTGATTGACTACGTCTAATCAAATAAAAAAGTACCAACATTTGATAATCATGAAGGGAGAATTGTAGAATTAAAAAATATGTAAAATAAAAAATTTGAAAATATTTGCCGTAATAATTGCCAATAATTTTATTTTTTTTATGATGTAATATTTACTTTTTATTGACAAACATTTGTCAAAATATGTGTAGTAAATAATTTAAAAGTGGATTTGATTTGTTTTAATATATAGTATGGAATGTAATTGTTTGTAATTAACTAGTTTAAATCATAATAAAACAGTACACATTTTTTTTTAATTTAGTACATTTTAGTTTTGAAGAATTTAATTTAAAAATGACGGTATCTTTTAAAAAAATTAATGCAATATTTCTGTTTTTTGTTTAGTTTTTTGATGTAATGTTCCCAATATTTGAAAAATTAGGTTAAAAAAAATAAAGGCAGCATTTTTGTTCTTAAAATATTTTATGACCCCGAAAGGGACAAGCGGTAGAAAATGGATGGATGGATGGATGGATATTTATTGGGTGAATTTGACTTTTATACAGCAAAATAACTAGTGATAAATAATTATTACTGTTAAATATAGTGAATCAAATTAATATTTCCTTTTTTAATTGACAACGTCTAATCCACAAAAAAAGTACCAACATTTGATAATCACGAAGGGAGAATTGTAGAATTTAAAAATATGTACAATTGTCATTTTTTATTTAGTACATTTTAAGTTTTTTTTCTAAGTTTTGAAGAATTTAATAAAAAATGAAGGTATCTTTTTAAAACATGAATGCAATATTTCTGTGTTTTGTTTAGTTTTTTAATGCAATGTTCCCAATAATTGAAAAATGAGGATTAAAAAAAACAAACAAAGACAACATTTTTTATTCTTAAAATATTTTATATATTTATTGGGTGAATTTGACTTTCATACAACAAAATAAGATAAATAATTATTAATGTTAAATATATTTTTTAATTGACTATGTCAAGTCAAATAAAAAAAGTACCAACATTTGATAATCATGAAGGGAGAATTGTAGAATTTAAAAATATGTACAATTGTCAATTATTTGTAATTAACTAGTTTAAATTATAGTAAAACAGTACAACATTTTTACTTAGTACATTTTTTATTTTTTTTTCTAAGTTTTGAAGAATTGAATAAAAAAATTAAGTTTTTTTTTTTTAAATTTTTATTAATGCAATATTTCTGTTTTTTTGTTTAGTTTTTTGATGTAATGTTCCCAGTATTTGAAAAATGAGGATAAAAAAAATAATAAAGGCAGGATTTTTTATTCTTAAAATATTTTATATATTTATTGGGTGAATTTGACTTTTATACAACAAAATAACAAGTGATAAATAATTTGTTACTGTTAAATATATTGAATGAAATTAATATTTTCTTTTTTAATTGACTACGTCTAATCAAATAAATAGGAATTTGATAATCCTAAAGGGAGAATTGTAGAATTTAAACGTGTACAATTGTAATTTTTTTTAATATTTGGGGTAATAAATGCCAATGCCAATAATTATTTTCTTTTTTATGATGTAATATTTACTTTTTATTGACAACATTTGTTAAAATATGTGTAGTAAATAATTTAAAGGTGGATTTGATTCATTTTAATATATAGTATGGAATGTAATTGTTTGTAATTAAATAGTGTAAATCATGATAAAACAGTACACATTTTTTTTTAATTTAGTACATTTTAGTTTTGAAGAATTTACTAAAAAATGACGGTATCTTTTTAAAAAATGAATGCAATATTTCTGTTTTTTGTTTAGTTTTTTGATGTAATGTTCCCAATATTTGAAAAACGAGGTTAAAAAAAATAAAGGCAGCATTTTTGTTCTTAAAATATTTTATGACCCCGAAAGGGACAAGCGGTAGAAAATGGATGAATGCATATTTATTGGGTGAATTTGACTTTTATACAGCAAAATAACAAGTGATAAATATTTATTACTGTTAAATATAGTGAATCTAATTAATATTTCCTTTTTTAATTGACAACGTCCAATCCACAAAAAAAGTAGCAACATTTGATTATCATGAAGGGAGAATTGTAGAATTTAAAAATATGTACAATTGTCATTTTTTATTTAATACATTTTTAAGTTTTTTTCTAAGTTTTGAAGAATTTAATAAAAAATGAAGGTATCTTTTTAAAACATGAATGCAATATTTCTGTTTTTTGTTTTGTTTTTTAATGCAATGTTCCCAATATTTGAAAAATGAGGATAAAAAAAACAAACAAAGGCAGCATTTTTTATTCTTAAAATATTTTATATATTTATTGGGTGAATTTGACTTTTATACAACAAAAGAAGATAAATAATTATTAGTGTTAAATATATTTTTTAATTGACTACGTCAAGTCAAATAAAAAAAAGTACCAACATTTGATAATCATGAAGAGAGAATGGTAGAATTAAAAAATATGTCAAATTTAAATTTTGAAAATATTTGCGGTATTAATTGCCAATGCCAATAATTTTATTTTTTTTATGATGTAATATTTACTTTTTATTGACAAACATTTGTTAAAATATGTGTAGTAAATAATTTAAAAGTGGTTTTGATTTGTTTTAGTATATGTATGTTTGGAATGTAATTGTAATTAACTATTTTAAATCATAATAAAACAGTACACTTTTTTTTTTTTTAGTACATTTTAGTTTTGAAGAATTTAATAAAAAAATTATGGTATCTTTTAAAAAAATTAATGCAATATTTCTGTTTTTTGTTTAGTTTTTTGATGTAATGTTCCCAATATTTGAAAAATTTGGTTAAAAAAAATAAAGGCTGCATTTTTGTTCTTAAAATATTTTATGACCCCGAAAGGGACAAGCGGTAGAAAATGGATGGATGGATGGATGGATATTTATTGGGTGAATTTGACTTTTATACAGCAAAATAACTAGTGATAAATAATTATTACTGTTAAATATAGTGAATCAAATTAATATTTCCTTTTTTAATTGACAACGTCTAATCCACAAAAAAAGTACCAACATTTGATAATCATGAAGGGAGAATTGTAGAATTTAAAAATATGTACAATTGTCATTTTTTATTTAGTACATTTTAAGTTTTTTTTCTAAGTTTTGAAGAATTTAATAAAAAATGAAGGTATCTTTTTAAAACATGAATGCAATATTTCTGTGTTTTGTTTAGTTTTTTAATGCAATGTTCCCAATAATTGAAAAATGAGGATTAAAAAAAACAAACAAAGACAACATTTTTTATTCTTAAAATATTTTATATATTTATTGGGTGAATTTGACTTTCATACAACAAAATAAGATAAATAATTATTAATGTTAAATATATTTTTTAATTGACTACGTCAAGTCAAATAAAAAAAGTACCAACATTTGATAATCATGAAGGGAGAATTGTAGAATTTAAAAATATGTACAATTGTCAATTATTTGTAATTAACTAGTTTAAATTATAGTAAAACAGTACAACATTTTTACTTAGTACATTTTTTATTTATTTTTCTAAGTTTTGAAGAATTGAATAAAAAAATTTTTTTTTTTTTTTTTAAATTTTTATTAATGCAATATTTCTGTTTTTTTGTTTAGTTTTTTGATGTAATGTTCCCAGTATTTGAAAAATGAGGATAAAAAAAATAATAAAGGCAGCATTTTTTATTGTTAAAATATTTTATATATTTATTGGGTGAATTTGACTTTTATACAACAAAATAACAAGTAATAAATAATTTGTTACTGTTAAATATATTGAATGAAATTAATATTTTCTTTTTTAATTGACTACGTTTAATCAAATAAAAAAGTACCAACATTTGATAATCATAAAGGGAGAATTGTAGAATTTAAATATGTGTACAATTGTAATTTCTTTTAATATTTGGGGTAATAAATGCCAATGCCAATAATTATTTTCTTTTTTATGATGTAATATTTACTTTTTATTGACAACATATGTTAAAATATGTGTAGTAAATAATTTAAAGGTGGATTTGATTCATTTTAATATATAGTATGGAATGTAATTGTTTGTAATTAAATAGTGTAAATCATGATAAAACAGTACACCTTTTTTTTTAATTTAGTACATTTTAGTTTTGAAGAATTTAATTTAAAAAATGACGGTATCTTTTTAAAAAATTAATGCAATATTTCTGTTTTTTGTTTAGTTTTTTGATGTATTGTTCCCAATATTTGAAAAATGAGGTTAAAAAAAATAAAGGCAGCATTTTTGTTCTTAAAATATTTTATGACCCCGAAAGGGACAAGCGGTAGAAAATGGATGAATGGATATTTATTGGGTGAATTTGACTTTTATACAGCAAAATAACAAGTGATAAATATTTATTACTGTTAAATATAGTGAATCTAATTAATATTTCCTTTTTTAATTGACAACGTCCAATCCACAAAAAAAATAGCAACATTTGATAATCATGAAGGGAGAATTGTAGAATTTAAAAATATGTACAATTGTCATTTTTTATTTGATACATTTTTAAGTTTTTTTCCTAAGTTTTGAAGAATTTAATAAAAAATTAAGGTAACTTTTTAAAACATGAATGCAATATTTCTGTTTTTTGTTTTGTTTTTTAATGCAATGTTCCCAATATTTGAAAAATGAGGATAAAAAAAACAAACAAAGGCAGCATTTTTTATTCTTAAAATATTTTATTTATTTATTGGGTGGATTTGACTTTTATACAACAAAATAAGATGAATAATTATTACTGTTAAATATATTTTTTAATTGACTACGTCAAGTCAAATAAAAAAAAGTACCAACATTTGATAATCATGAAGAGAGAATTGTAGAATTTAAAAATATGTACAATTGTCAATTATTTGTAATTAACTAGTTTAAATTATAGTAAAACAGTACAACATTTTTACTTAGTACATTTTTTATTTATTTTTTCTAAGTTTTGAAGAATTGAATAAAAAAATTAAGTTATTTTTTTTAATTTTTTTTATTAATGCAATATTTCTGTTTTTTTGTTTAGTTTTTTGATGTAATGTTCCCAGTATTTGAAAAATGAGGATAAAAAAAATAATAAAGGCAGGATTTTTTATTCTTAAAATATTTTATATATTTATTGGGTGAATTCGACTTTTATACAACACAATTACAAGTAATAAATAATTTGTTACTGTTAAATATATTGAATTAAATTAATATTTTATTTTTTAATTGACTACGTCTAATCAAATAAAAAAGTACTAACATTTGATAATCCTAAAGGGAGAATTGTAGAATTTAAATATGTGTACAATTGTAATTGTTTTAATATTTGGGGTAATAAATGCCAATGCCAATAATTATTTTCTTTTTTATGATGTAATATTTACTTTTTATTGACAAACATTTGTAAAAATATGTGTAGTAAATAATTTAAAAGTGGATTTGATTTGTTTTAATATATGTATGTATGGAATGTAATTGTTTGTAATTAACTAGTTTTAATCATAATAAAACAGTACACATTTTTTTTAATTTAGTACATTTTAGTTTTGAAGAATTTAATTAAAAAAAACGGTATCTTTTTAAAAAATGAATGCAATATTTCTGTTTTTTGTTTAGTTTTTTGATGTAATGTTCCCAATATTTGAAAAATTAAAAAAAGGTAGCATCTTTTGTTCTTAAAATATTTTATGACCCCGAAAGGGACAAGCTGTAGAAAATTGATGGATGGATATTTATTGGGTGAATTTGACTTTTATACAGCAAAATAACAAGTGATAAATAATTATTACTGTTAAATATATTGAATCAAATTAATATTTCCTTTTTTAATTGACAACGTCTAATCCACAAAAAAAGTACCAACATTTGATAATCATAAAGGGAGAATTGTAGAATTTAAAAATATGTACAATTGTCATTTTTTATTTAATACATTTTTAAGTTTTTTTTCTAAGTTTTGAAGAATTTAATAAAAAATGAAGGTATCTTTTTAAAACATGAATGCAATATTTCTGTTTTTTGTTTTGTTTTTTAATGCAATGTTCCCAATATTTGAAAAATGAGGATTAAAAAAAACAAACAAAGGCAGCATTTTTTATTCTTAAAATGTTTTATATATTTATTGGGTGAATTTGACTTTTATACAACAAAATAAGATAAATAATTATTAGTGTTAAATATATTTTTTAATTGACTACGTCAAGTCAAATTAAAAAAAGTACCAACATTTGATAATCATTAAGGGAGAATTGTAGAATTTTAAAATATGTACAATTGTCAATTATTTGTAATTAACTAGTTTAAATTATAGTAAAACAGTACAACATTTTTACTTAGTACATTTTTTATTTTTTTTTCTAAGTTTTGAAGAATTGAATAAAAAAATTAATTATTTTTTTTTTTAAATTTTTATTAATGCAATATTTCTGTTTTTTTGTTTAGTTTTTTGATGTAATGTTCCCAGTATTTGAAAAATGAGGATTAAAAAAAATAATAAAGGCAGGATTTTTTATTCTTAAAATATTTTATATATTTATTGGGTGAATTTGACTTTTATACAACAAAATAACAAGTGATAAATAATTTGTTACTGTTAAATATATTGAATGAAATTAATATTTTCTTTTTTAATTGACTACGTCTAATCAAATAAATAGGAATTTGATAATCCTAAAGGGAGAATTGTAGAATTTAAATATGTGTACAATTGTAATTTTTTAAATATTTGGGGTAATAAATGCCGATGCCAATAATTATTTTCTTTTTTATGATGTAATATTTACTTTTTATTGACAAACATTTGTAAAAATATGTGTAGTAAATAATTTAAAAGTGTATTTGATTTGTTTTAATATATGTATGTATGGAATGTAATTGTTTGTAATTAACTAGTTTAAATCATAATAAAACAGTACACCTTTTTTTTTTAATTTAGTACATTTTAGTTTTGAAGAATTTACTAAAAAATGACAGTATCTTTTAAAAAAATGAATGCAATATTTCTGTTTTTTGTTTAGTTTTTTGATTTAATGTTCCCAATATTTGAAAAATGAGGTTAAAAAAAATAAAGGCAGCATTTTTGTTCTTAAAATATTTTATGACCCCGAAAGGGACAAGCGGTAGAAAAATGGAAGGATGGATGGATGGATATTTATTGGGTGAATTTGACTTTTATACAGCAAAATAACTAGTGATAAATAATTATTACTGTTAAATATAGTGAATCAAATTAATATTTCCTTTTTTAATTGACAACGTCTAATCCACAAAAAAAGTACCAACATTTGATAATCATGAAGGGAGAATTGTAGAATTTAAAAATATGTACAATTGTCATTTTTTATTTAGTACATTTTTAAGTTTTTTTTCTAAGTTTTGAAGAATTTAATAAAAAATTAAGGTATCTTTTTAAAACATGAATGCAATATTTCTGTTTTTTGTTTTGTTTTTTAATGCAATGTTCCCAATATTTGAAAAATGAGGATAAAAAAAACAAAACAAAGACAGCATTTTTTATTCTTAAAATATTTTATATATTTATTGGGTGAATTTGACTTTTATACAACAAAATAAGATAAATAATTATTAATGTTAAATATATTTTTTAATTGACTACGTCAAGTCAAATTAAAAAAAGTACCAACATTTGATAATCATGAAGAGAGAATGGTAGAATTAAAAAATATGTAAAATTTAAATTTTGAAAATATTTGCGGTATTAATTGCCAATGCCAATAATTTTATTTTTTTTATGATGTAATATTTACTTTTTATTGACAAACATTTGTTAAAATATGTGTAGTAAATAATTTAAAAGTGGTTTTGATTTGTTTTAGTATATGTATGTTTGGAATGTAATTGTAATTAACTATTTTAAATCATAATAAAACAGTACACTTTTTTTTTTTTTTTAGTACATTTTAGTTTTGAAGAATTTAATAAAAAAATTATGGTATCTTTTAAAAAAATTAATGCAATATTTCTGTTTTTTGTTTAGTTTTTTGATGTAATGTTCCCAATATTTGAAAAATGAGGCTAAAAAAAATAAAGGCAGCATTTTTGTTCTTAAAATATTTTATGACCCCAAAAGGGACAAGCGGTAGAAATGGATGGATGGATGGATGGATGGATGGATATTTATTGGGTGAATTTGACTTTTATACAGCAAAATAACAAGTGATAAATAATTATTACTGTTAAATATAATATTTCCTTTTTTAATTGACAACGTCTAATCCACAAAAAAAGTACCAACATTTGATGATCATGAAGGGAGAATTGTAGAATTTAAAAATATGTACAATTGTAATTTTTTATTTAATACATTTTTAAGTTTTTTTTCTAAGTTTTGAAGAATTTAATAAAAAATGAAGGTAACTTTTTAAAACATGAATGCAATATTTCTGTTTTTTGTTTTGTTTTTTAATGCAATGTTCCCAATATTTGAAAAATGAGGATACAAAAAACAAACAAAGGCAGCATTTTTTATTCTTAAAATATTTTATATATTTATTGGGTGAATTTGACTTTTATACAACAAAATAAGATAAATAATTATTGCTGTTAAATATATTTTTTAATTGACTACGTCAAGTCAAATAAAAAAAGTACCAACATTTGATAATCAAATTTTGAAAATATTTGCGGTAGTAATTGCCAATGCCAATAATTAATTTATCAATGGAAAAGTCCTGCATAATGATGTCATGTGGGAGGAAAAGTGAGGTTGGTGTGCCTAATGAAGTGGCCGGTGTATCAGTGAGGTATAGAGGGTAGTAGACGTGTGTGGGCCAATCAGGGACCTGCGCGCATGTTGATGCTGCGGTCAATAACGTGGCGTCCGAGCGTCTCCACGCCAGCGATCCGTGCAGTCGTTTGTTGTTATGACGTTTGCCCCCCCCCTCCCCCCTGGATCGCTCGTGGCGGCGCTCTCTGCACTCCCAGATTTTCAAATATCTGTTTGCAGGGGGATGTGTCACTTCCCAACACATGACCTACTTTCTACGCACGCACAATCTTGCAAACGTCGAAAAGCCCTCGCATACATTCCCACGTCTGCACGTGAACACGACGTCCGTTACGCCTTATGCTTAATTTTTCATCGTGCTACGCAGCTGCTGCCTGTTTTATTTGCTTTCTTCCAGCCCGCAGCGTTTAATTGCAGCTGAAAGAGAATGACCTATTTTGTTTGGAGGAAAACCTCCACTTATCTGCTCCTCCTCAGAAGGCGGCCTTGGGCGGGAGCGCGGCATCCTGGCCTCGCCACCGCCTTCCACGCCGCCGATTCATCAAGAGCGACTTTCTTTTGGCGTGACGGGAAGTGACGCAGCAAATTACCCGCCGAGTCAGCCGGTATTGACATCGTGGCATTTGTACTTTGTATTAACATTATTCAGTCCCGCCACCATTTTTATTTCATTTTTCTCGACCTAAAATGCTTGAATTCTCTGCATCTTTTTCAGAAAGCTGCGGCAAAAGTTGAGATATTTTGAGGCAGTTTTTTTAATTTTTATTTTATTTTTTTTCCTTAAAAGGCTGAGAGTTTCATTGGGGGTGCTCAAAAAACAAACAAAAAAAATTGCAATTTTTATTTATTCCGATTCTAAATCGATTCATCATTTTCAAAAATTCTCAAGCTTTTTGAGCGCAAAAATGACGACTAAAGTGGAGAAGCTGTATTTTTATTTGTACTTTATTTAAAAAAACATCTAGTATTAGTATAATATTATGTATATATTATATAATAATTTAGTAAATGTTTAGAGAATATTTGATCAGAATTTATTTTTGTTATCAGCCTGAACTATTATTATTTGCATTTTAGTTTTATTGACAGTTGAAGAAACATTTTGATTTATTCCGATTCTAAATCGATTCATAATTTTCAAAAAATCTCAAGTTTTTTGAGTGCAAAAATTACGACTAAAGTGGAGAAGCTGTATTTTCATTTGTATTTTAACTCTTTGACAGTTTATTATTTTTTTTAAAACATCTAGTATTAGCATAATAATAATATGTATATATTATAATTTAATAATTTAGTCCCTTTTTAGAGAATATTTGATCAGAATTTATTTTTGTTATCAGCCTGAACTATTTTTATTTGCATTTTAATTTTATTGACAGTTGAAGAAACATTTTTATTTATTCCGGTTCTTAATCGATTCATAATTTTCAAAAAATCTAAAGTTTTTTGAGCGCAAAAAATACGACAAAAGTGAAGAAGCTGTATTTTCATTTGTACTTCAACTTATTGACAGTTTATTAAAAAAAAAAAACATCTAGTATTAGTATAATAATATGTATATATTATATGATAATTTAGTCCCTTTTTAGAGGATATTTGATTAAAATTAATTTTTGTAATCAGCCTGAACTATTTTTATTTACATTTTAATTTTATTGACAGTTGAAGAAACATTTTGATTTATTCCGATTCTAAATCGATTCATAATTTTCAAAAAAATCTCAAGTTTTTTGAGTGCAAAAATGACGACTAAAGTGGAGAAGCTGTATTTTCATTTGTATTTTAACTTATTGACAGTTTATTTAAAAAAAAAATTAAAAAAATCTAGTATTAGCATAATAATAATATGTATATATTATAATTTAATAATTTAGTACCTTTTTAGAGGATATTCTATTAGAATACATTTTTGTAATCAGTCTGAACTATTTTTATATGCACTTTAATTTTATTGACAGTTGAAGAAACATTTTTATTTATTCCGGTTCTAAATCGATTCATAATTTTCAAAAAAATCTAAAGTTTTTGAAGCGCAAAAAATACGACAAAAGTGAAGAAGCTGTATTTTCATTTGTATTTTAACTTATTGACAGATTATTTTAAAAAAAACATCTAGTATTAGTTTATTAATATGTATATATTATATGATAATTTAGTCCCTTTTTAGAGGATATTTGATTAGAATTTATTTTTGTAATCAGCCTGAACTATTATTATTTGCACTTTAATTTTATTGACAGTTGAAGAAACATTTTCATTTATTCCGATTCTAAATCTATTCATAATTTTCAAAAATATTTAAAGTTTTTTGAGCGCAAAAATTACGGCTAAAGTGGAGAAGCTGTATTTTTATTTGTACTTTAACTTATTGACAGTTTATTTAAAAAAAACATCTAGTATTAGTATATTAATATGTATATATTATATGATAATTTAGTCCCTTTTTAGAGGATATTTGATTAGAATTTATTTTTGTAATCAGCCTGAACTATTTTTATTTGCACTTTAATTTTATTGACAGTTGAAGAAACATTTTCATTTATTCCGATTCTAAATCTATTCATAATTTTCAAAAATATTTAACGTTTTTTGAGCGCAAAAATTACGGCTAAAGTGGAGAAGCTGTATTTTCATTTGTACTTCAACTAATTGACAGTTTATTTAAAAAAAACATCTAGTATTAGTATAATAATAATATGTTTATATGATATAATAATATAATAATGTAGTCCCTTTTTAGAGGATATTTGATTAGAATACATTTTTGTAATCAGCCTGAACTATTTTTATTTGCACTTTAATTTTATTGACAGTTGAAGAAACATTTTTATTTATTCCAATTCTAAATCGATTTATAATTGTCAAAAAATCTAAAGTTTTTTTAGCGCAAAAATTACGACTAAAGTGGAGAAGCTGTATTTTCATTTGTACTTCAATTTATTGACAGTATATTTAAAAAAAAAAAACATCTAGTATTAGTATAATAATAATAATATGTATATATTATATAATAATTCAATAATTTAGTCCCTTTTTAGAGGATATTTGATTAGAATACATTTTTGTAATCAGCCTGAACTATTTTTATTTGCACTTTAATTTTATTGACAGTTGAAGAAACATTTTTATTTATTCCAATTCTAAATCGATTTATAATTGTCAAAAAATCTAAAGTTTTTTGAGCGCAAAAATTTTGACTAAAGTGGAGAAGCTGTATTTTCATTTGTACTTCAATTTATTGACAGTATATTTAAAAAAAAAACCCATCTAGTATTAGTATAATAATAATATGTTTATATGATATAATAATATAATAATGTAGTCCCTTTTTAGAGGATATTTGATTAGATTAAATTAAGATTAGATCTAATTAAGAAAATAAGATTAAATCGATTTATAATTTTCAAAAAATCTAAAGTTTTTTGAGCGCAAAAATTACGACTAAAGTGGAGAAGCTGTATTATCATTTGTACTTCAACTTATTGACAGTATATTTAAAAAAATATATTGTATTAGGATGATAATAATAATATGTATATATTATATAATAATTTAATAATTTAGTCCCTTTTTAGAGGATATTTGATTAGAATTCATTTTTGTAATCAGCCTGAACTATTTTTATTTGCACTTTAATTTTATTGACAGTTGAAGAAACATTTTTATTTATTCCAATTCTAAATCCATTCATAATTTTCAAAAAATCTCAAGTTTTTTGAGCGCAAAAATGACGACTAAAGTGGAGAAGCTGTATTTTCATTTGTACTTTAACTTATTGACAGTTTATTTAAAAAACATCTAGTATTAGTATAATAATATGTAGATATATTATATAATTTAATTATTTAGTCCCTTATTAGAGGATATTTGATTATAATTAATTTTTGTAATCAGCCTGAACTATTTTTATTAGCACTTTAATTTTATTGGCAGTTGAAGAAACATTTTTATTTATTCCGATTCTAAATCCATTCATAATTTTTTTTTAAATAACCTTTTTTTTGCAAATTATTTTCAAGAATTAATTTTATGATTATTATTATTGTTATTGATCCTATCGCTTTTATTATTATTTTTTTTTTAGCTTTTGTAACCTGTTTTGAAAAGGTTTCATCAAAAAGTTACGACGCCAATCAAGTTGAATCGGTTCTGAATCGAATCATCACCCGAATAATTTGAATCGAATCGAATCTTGAGGTGCCTAAAAGGTTCCCACTGCGAAAATTTCAACAAAAACTTCAACACTTAACAATAAATTCTTAAAATGAAGGTGCAAAAATAAGGAATATGTAAGAAATTATTCATAAAGTGTAAGAAAATAGTGCAAAATGTAAACATAGAGAAACCTGAGAACTATTTTCTGCAGGTTTAGTGGCAGGAAGTTACAGCTGTGCTCTAAAGGGTGAGCTCAGGTGGTGTGGTATTACCGGTTTTGCATCATTTACAGACCAAAATGGTCTGACTACGGTCCGTTTTGGGAAAAAAACAAATTGTCCAGGTGACTATTCCTCTTTTATCCACATTTTTTTAAAACTTTCTCTTCTCACTCCATGCAAAGAATCAAGTTTTTGCGCCGGTGAGCTATTGTATCCTCCTACGGTGTGTAGTGAAGCATGTTTAGCTATTCCGCGTCCTGCAGTGATAATGATATTTGAAAGAAAGTTACTTTATTTGTCGCCATGGAGCTGAGGATTAGTTATTTAGAAGTAGCTAAAACACTGCGGATGGACGTTAGCCGCTAGCTAGCTAGCCATGTCTTAAAGAAACCTCTTCCTGAGGGTGTTTCAGTGTTATAACTTCATCTTTTTACACCAAAATGCGTCCGTTCTCCCTTTTCTGTCTACATACTGTGTCTGCTTGTAAGTACTCTGTGTGTGTGCGCTGCCGAACATGCTCCTCTGCTGGTAAAACCAGCAATGTCACCACGTGACGACACTCCGTCATGCCTTTAAAAAAAACATTTTTACTTTGTACATTTTTTATTTTTTTTCTAAGTTTTGAAGAATTTAATAAAAAAATGAAGGTATCTTTTTAAAAAATGAATGCAATATTTCTGGGGGTTTTTTGTTTGTTTTTTGATGTAATGTTCCCAATATTTGAAAAATGAGGATTAAAAACAAAAACAAAGGCAGCATTTTTTTATTCTTAAAATATTTTTTATATTTATTGGGTGAATTTGACTTTTATACAACAAAATAAGTGATAAATAATGATTACTGTTAAATATATTGAATGAAATTAATATTTCCTTTTTTAACTGACTATGTCTAATCAAATAAAACAAGTACCAACATTTGATAATCATGAAGGGAGAATTGTAGAATTTAAAAATGTGTAAAATTTAAATTTTGAAAATATTTGCGGTAATAATTGCCAATGCCAATAATTATGTTCTTTTTTATGATGTAATATTTACTTTTTATTGACAAACATTTGTTAAAATATGTGCAGTAAATAATTTAAACGTGGATTTGATTTGTTTTAATATATAGTGTGGAATGTAATTATTTGTAATTAACTAGTTTAAATTATAATAAAACAGTACATTTTTTTTTATTTAGTACATTTTTGATTTTTTTCAAAGTTTTGAAGATTTGAATAAAAAATTAAGGTATCGTTTTTTAATTTTTTTTTTATTATTAATGCAATATTTCTGTTTTTTGTTTAGTTTAGTTTTTTGATGTAATGTTCCCAATATTTGAAAAATAAGGATTAAAAAAATAACAAAGGCTGCATTTTATATTCTTAAAATATTTTATATATTTATTGGGTTGAATTTGACTTTTATACAACAAAATAACAAGTGATAAATAATTCGTTACTGTTAAATATATTGAATGAAATTAATATTTCTTTTTTTAGTTGACTACGTGTAATCAAATAAAAAAGTACCAACATTTGATAACCATTCGTTTCATGTTACTCCGTCATGCCTTTAAAAAAAAAAAAAAAAAATATATATATATATATATATATATATATATATATATATATATATATATATATATATATATATATATATATATATATATGACAGCAACCACCCACCCACCACCACGAAAAGAATACCTACCGGAATCAATAAAAGACTATCGATGCTGTCATCTAGCAAAGCTGAATTTGACCAAGCAACCCCCCCGTACCAAAAAGCCCTTGATGAAAGCGGATACAATTTCACCCTCACCTATGAACCCACGCCAGGAAACCAGCCAAAAAAGAACAGAAAACGAAGCGGCATCATCTGGTACAACCCCCCATACAGCAAAAAACGTCTCAACGAACATTGGACACAAATTCCTCAACCTGATTGACAAACACTTTCCCAAAGACAACAACCTAAGAAAAGTATTCAACAAGAACAACATCAAATTGAGCTACAGCTGCATGAACAACATACGACAAATCATCTCAAACCACAACAAAACAATTGCAAATGAGCCGTCGACCCCCAGTCAGAACGACTCCAAAACCAACAAAGCATGTAACTGTCGAAAGAAACCTGATTGCCCTCTCAACGGGGGGTGCTTACAAACATCAGTTGTCTACCAATCTAAGGTAATACGCAAGGACATTAACACATCCGACACATATGTAGGATTAACCGAGGGTGAATTCAAAACCAGATGGAACAACCACAAGGCTTCTTTCAGGAACAAAAACCTGCGAAATACCACAGAACTCAGCAAACACATTTGGAACCTCAAAGACAATAATGTTGAATATTCAATAACATGGCAAATTCTTGCATCCAGCACACCTTACAATAGTGGTGATAAAAGATGCAACCTATGCTTGAAAGAGAAACTGTTTATTATTTACCGTCCAGACCTGTCATCCCTCAACAAGCGCAGCGAAATTGTAACAACATGCCGCCATAGACGGAAACACCTCCTAGGTAACACATGAGCCAATCACCACGCCCCTAGGCCAGCCTGTACCCACCCACTCTGTGCCCTATATAAACCATGGTATGCGAATGCTCCCATTAAAATCTCCTGACGATTGAGGGTACCCCCCCTCATGAAACAGGCCTGTAGAGATGAAATAGTCTTGTGATTTTTTTCCCCACACATACATATATTGCGCTCTACTACGGTATCGAGCACTATTTTTTGGATAACCTTATTAAGACATATATATATATATATATATATATATATATATATATATATATATATATGGCAAACTGGTACTATTCAAACAGAGTATAGTACCGTTTTTGATTAGTACCGCGATACTATACTAGTACCGATATCCCGTACAACCCTGATCGGGATATATATGGAAGGTGTGAGCCCTACGGTAAAGGATTAAAAAAAAAAGATGATAGTAATAATGTTGTTGTTATTGTTAGACAAAGTAGGTCTGGGCCATATGGAGTCCCATAAATCCACTAAAAAGTGGTAACTACTAATGCGTGCATTGAACACAATCTTAACATAGGTTTGATTCTGGACACACGCTATGTAGTGCACACACACACACACTCACACACACACACACACACACACACACACACACACACACACACACACACAGAGAGGAAGATAGTGAAAGGATAGTGTGACTGATCCAAGCAATCCTCTCATTGTTTTGGTGAAAGCGAGTCGCCTAAGCAGACTGTAATCACTCGTTTAGTGTCGCCATGACAACAAATTCTATTTTTTTTTTTGATTGCGTCATTCCAATCCAATAAAACATTGAGCAAACTAACGGCCGTGTGTTTTTGTTATGGAGGCTGTTGGAATAAGCCCCTTTGTCTGAGAGAGTGCGAAGAAAGACTGTGAAGTGAACATGAACACTGAAGTAACATTCATCCTGTCATTGTTCACCTCTTCACACGTGCAGTCACTTTTTTCTACAGCCTTATTCCTAAATATAACATTTCTTCTCAAAATTCTACACACGATACCCTACGACCATGTGAAAAATGTAAGAAATGACCAGGTCTTTATTTGGACCTTTTTATATTGTCCTTGGCCTTAATGTTTCATGTTACGTTTCATGTTACGTTTCATGTTACGTTTCGTGTTACATTTCATGTCAGGTTTCGTGTTACATTTTGTGTTACGTTTCATGTTACGTTTCGTGTTACATTTCATGTTACGTTTTGTGCTACGTTTCATGTCACGTTTCATGTTACATTTCATGTCACGTTTCATGTTACATTTCATGTCACGTTTCATGTTACGTTTCATGTTACGTTTCATGTTACGTTTTGTTACGTTTCATGTCACGTTTCATGTTATGTTTCGTGTTACATTTCATGTTACATTTTATGTTACATTTTATGTTACGTTTCATGTTACATATCATGTCACGTTTCATGTTACATTTAATGTCAAGTTTTGTGTTATGTTTCATGTCAGGTTTTGTGTTACATTTCATGTCAGGTTTCATGTTACATTTCATTTCACGTTTCATGTCAGGTTTCATGTTACGTTTCGTGTTACATTTTGTGTTATGTTTCATGTTACATTTCATGTTAGGTTTCATGTCAGGTTTCGTGTTACGTTTCATGTTGCATTTCATGTTACATTTCATGTCACGTTTCGTGTTACATTTCATGTTGCGTTTTGTGTTACATTTCGTGTTATATTTCATGTTACATTTCATGTTACGTTTCATGTTACATATGTCACGTTTCATGTTACATTTCATGTCAAGTTTTGTGTTATGTTTCATGTCAGGTTTCATGTTACATTTCATGTCAGGTTTCATGTTACATTTCATTTCACGTTTCATGTTACGTTTCGTGTTACATTTCATGTTACATTTCGTGTTGCGCTTCGTGTCACTTTTCGTGTTACGTCTCATGTCACGTTTTATGTTACATTTCATGTTACGTTTCGTGTTACGTTTCGTGTTACGTTTCGTGTTGCGTTTCGTGTTGCGTTTCGTGTTGCGTTTCGTGTCACTTTTCGTGTTACGTCTCATGTCACGTTTTATGTTACATTTCATGTTACGTTTCGTGTTACGTTTCGTGTTGCGTTTCGTGTTGCGTTTCGTGTCACTTTTCGTGTTACGTCTCATGTCATTTTTATGTTACATTTCATGTCACGTTTCATGTTACATTTCATGTCATGTTTTGTGTTACGTTTCATGTTACATTTCATGTTACGTTTCATGTCACGTTTCATGTTACATTTCATGTTACATTTCATTTTACGTTTCATGTTACATTTCATGTCATGTTTCATGTTACATTTCATGTCACATTTTGTGTTACGTTTCTTGTTACTTTTCATGTTACGTTTCATGTTACGTTTCATGTTACATTTCATGTCACGTTTCATGTTACATTTCATGTCACGTTTGGTGTTACGTTTAATGTCACGTTTCATGTTACATTTCATGTCACGTTTTGTGTTACGTTTCATGTCACGTTTTGTGTTACGTTTCATGTCACGTTTCATGTTACATTTCATGTCACGTTTCATGTTACATTTCATGTCACGTTTTGTGTTACGTTTCTTGTTACTTTTCATGTTACGTTTCATGTTACATTTCGTGTCACGTTTCATGTTACATTTCATGTCACGTTTGGTGTTACGTTTCATGTCACGTTTGGTGGTACGTTTCATGTCACGTTTCATGTTACATTTCATGTCACGTTTCGTGTTACATTTCATGTCACGTTTCATGTCACGTTTCATGTTGTGTTTTATGTTACGTTTCATGTTACGTTTCATGTTGCGTTTTATGTTATGTTTCATGTTACATTTCATGTCACATTTTGTGTTACGTTTCATGTCACGTTTCATATTACATTTCATGTCACGTTTTGTGTTACATTTCATGTTACATTTCATGTTACATTTCGTGTCACGTTTCATGTTACATTTCATGTCACGTTTGGTGTTACGTTTCATGTCACGTTTGGTGTTACGTTTAATGTCACGTTTCATGTTACATTTCATGTCACGTTTTGTGTTACATTTCATGTCACGTTTTGTGTTACGTTTCATGTCACGTTTCATGTTACGTTTCATGTTACATTTCATGTCACATTTTGTGTTACGTTTCATGTTACGTTTCATGTCACGTTTCATGTTACATTTCATGTCACGTTTTGTGTTACGATTCATGTCACGTTTCATGTTACATTACATGTCACGTTTCATGTCACGTTTCATGTTGCGTTTTATGTTACGTTTCATGTTACGTTTCATGTTGCGTTTTATGTTATGTTTCATGTTACATTTCATGTCACATTTTGTGTTACGTTTCATGTCACGTTTCATATTACATTTCATGTCACGTTTTGTGTTACATTTCATGTTACATTTCATGTTACATTTCGTGTCACGTTTCATGTTACATTTCATGTCACGTTTGGTGTTACGTTTCATGTCACGTTTGGTGTTACGTTTAATGTCACGTTTCATGTTACATTTCATGTCACGTTTTGTGTTACATTTCATGTCACGTTTTGTGTTACGTTTCATGTCACGTTTCATGTTACGTTTCATGTTACATTTCATGTCACATTTTGTGTTACGTTTCATGTTACGTTTCATGTCACGTTTCATGTTACATTTCATGTCACGTTTTGTGTTACGATTCATGTCACGTTTCATGTTACATTACATGTCACGTTTCATGTTACATTACATGTCACGTTTCATGTTACATTTCATGTTACATTTCATGTCACGTTTCATGTTACATTTCATGCCACGTTTCGTGTTACGTTTCATGTTACGTTTCATGTTACATTTCATGTTGCATTTCATGTCATGTTTCATGTTACATTTCATGTCACGTTTTGTGTTACATTTCATGTTACATTTCATGTCACGTTTCATGGTACGTTTCATGTCACGTTTCATGTTACATTTCATGTCACGTTTCATGTTACATTTCATGTCATGTTTCATTTTACATTTCATGACACGTTTCCTGTTACATTTCAAGTCACGTTTCATTTTACATTTCATGTTACGTTTTGTGCTACATTTCATTTCACGTTTCATGTTACGTTTCATGTTACATTTCATGTTACATTTCATGTCACGTTTTATGTTGCATTTCATGTCACGTTTTGTGTTACGTTTCATGTCACGTTTCATGTGACATTTCATGTTACATTTCATGTCACGTTTTATGTTGCATTTCATGTCACGTTTTGTGTTACGTTTCATGTCACGTTTCATGTTACATTTCATGTTACGTTTCATGTTATATTTCATGTCACGTTTTCTGTTACGTTTCATGTCACGTTTCATGTTACATTACATGTCACGTTTCATGTTACATTTCATGTCACGTTTCATGTTACATTTCATGTCACGTTTCGTGTTACATTTCATGTCACGTTTTGTGTTACGTTTCATGTCACGTTTCATGTTACATTACATGTCACGTTTCATGTTACATTTCATGTTACGTTTCATGTTACATTTAATGTCTAGTTTCGTGTTACATTTCATGTCACGTTTTGTGTTACGTTTCATGTCACGTTTCATGTTCCGTTTCATGTTCCGTTTCATGTTACATTTCATGTCACGTTTCATGTTACGTTTCATGTCACGTTTCGTGTTACAATGTTTGGTGTTGTGACAATTTGTGTTACAATGCACACCTAGAAATCATGCATACTGTACAAAAGAGAATTAGTTACAAGCGGCGTCACGTTTGTTCCTTTTTGTTCACCTTTCCCTCGTCTTAATGTGTACAAAGCGTGAGACAAACTCTCCTCATGGCAAATCCAAGAAAGGGAAAGTGGAAGTAAACGTGACTTGAGACATATTGGGTCCAAGCCGCATCATGAAGGATGAAGATGTCATCTTTGAACGCGTCCTAACAAAGCGTGCAGCGCTCACGTCGTACCATTCATCTTTCCCTGCTCTTTGGCTGGGTGCCTGATTGACAGTTGATACTGTTACCTGATTGACAGTTGATACTGTTACCTGATTGACAGTTGATACTGTTACCTGATTGACAGTTGATACTGTTACCTGATTAACAGTTGATACTGTTACCTGATTGACAGTTGATACTGTTACCTGATTGACAGTTGATACTGTTACCTGATTGACAGTTGATACGGTTACCTGATTGACAGTTGATACTGTTACCTGATTGACAGTTGATACTGTTACCTGATTAACAGTTGATACTGTTACCTGATTGACAGTTGATACTGTTACCTGATTGACAGTTGATACTGTTACCTGATTGACAGTTGATACTGTTACCTGATTGACAGTTGATGCTGTTACCTGATTGACAGTTGATACTGTTACCTGATTGGCTGTTAGCGTGTCACTCCCAGAGAGTCTTTCCCCATTCCGCCACTTCGCAACTTCCGGCTCCTTCCGACAAAAAAAGAGAATGATTGAACATTTAATGGACCACACTCAATGATTACGTGTCATTAGTGACATGTACTGATGTTATATTGCATCACAACACTCACTTAAATGTTGACATCATACTTTGGAGTCAGACGCTCATCAAGTGGACTTGCATGTTTTGTATCGGACACTGTGGCGTGCATCCTCACACACACACACACACACACACACACACACACACACACACACACACACACACACACACACACACACACACACACACACACACACACACATTGCCACATCTGCTGTGTGCAGCGTCCACTGTGGTGGCGGCGTGGTGTCAACAAGGATTAGATGACGAGGCGGGTGGGAGGGGGGCCTCACCTGATGCCTGAGACAGCGCCGTGTCCCGCCATGAAGAAACAAACCTGCGGCCCTGATGACCATCTCTGCTACACTGAAATACTCATTTATTTTTGTGGTTTTTATGAGACAGACTACCAGAAAGTTAGCCAAGCTACTAGAGAATTAGCAAGGCTACCAGCAAGTTTGCCACGCTACCAGGAAGTTAGCTACCCTACCAGGAAGTTAGCTACGCTACCAGGAAGTTTTAGCAAGGCTACCAGAGAATTAACAAGGCTACCAGGAAGTTAGCCACACTACCAGAGATTTAGCAAGGCAACCAGGAAGTTAGCCACGCCACCAGAGAGTTAGCCACGCTACCAGAAAATTAGCAAGGTTACCAGGAAGTTAGCCACGCTACCAGGAAGTTAGCAAGTCTACCAGGAAGTTAGCCACGCTACCAGGAAGTTAGCAAGGCTACCAGGAAGTTAGCCACGCTACCAGGAAGTTAGCAAGGCTACTAAGAAGTTAGCCAAGCTACCAGGAAGTTAGCAAGGCAACCAGGTATTTAGCCACGCTACCAGAAAATTAGCAAAGCAACCAGGAAGTTAGCTATGCTACCAGGAAGATTACAAGGCTACCAGGAAGTTAGCCACGCTACCAGAAAATTAGCAAGGCTA
>NC_084565.2:40202500-40227500 GCF_033978685.3 Nerophis lumbriciformis
TGATTTCTGCGTATTACGGACCATCATTTTTTTACTATGCAGTATACAATTAAAATTGAACAGGTTTTTTTTACATCTTAATATTGCTGTTTGACACCGAATACAGAAAAGGCTTTGATTTTCAATTTGCGTTTTTGTATTTTAAAATAAAAAAAACCCAGCAAGTTTTTTGTTTTTCAATTTGATTTGTGCGTATTATGGATTTAAATTTTTTTTATATGCAGTATACAATTAAAATTGAACAGTTTTTAAAATGTTTTTAATATTGCTGTTTGACACCGAATACAAAAAAGGCTTTGATTTTCAATTTGCGTTTTTGTTTTTTTTTAAATTTTAAAAAACAAGTTTTTTGTTTTTCAATTTGATTTCTGCGTATTACGGATTTTTTTGATTTTTTTATATGCGGCATACAGTTAAAATTGAACAGTTTTTTTTACATGTTATTATTGCTGTTTGACACCAAATACAAAAAAGGCTTTGATTTTCAATTTGCGTTTTTGTATTTTAAATTTTTTTTAAAAACAAGTTTTTGGTTTTTCAATTTGATTTCTGCGTATTATGGATTTTTTTTGTTTTTTTATATGCGGTATACAATTAAAATTGAACTTTTTTTTTTCAAATGTTTTTATTGCTGTTTGACACCAAATACAAAAAAGGCTTTGATTTTCAATTTGTGTTTTTGTATTTTAAAATTAAAAAAAAAAAAAAAGCAAATTTTTTGTTTTTCAATTAGATTTCTCCGTATTAGGGATGTTAATTTTTTTTATGTGCGGTATACAATTAAAATTGAACAGTTTTTTTACATCTTAATATTGCTGTTTGACACCGAATACAAAAAAGGCTTTGATTTTCAATTTGCATTTTTGTATTTGAAAATGTAATAAAAAACACGTTTTTTGTTTTTCAATTTGATTTCTGCGTATTACGGACCATCCTTTTTTTACTATGCAGTATACAATTAAAATTGAACAGGTTTTTTTTACATCTTAATATTGCTGTTTGACACCGAATACAAAAAAGGCTTTGATTTTCAATTTGCGTTTTTGTATTTTAAAATAAAATAAAAAAACAGCAAGTTTTTTGTTTTTCAATTTGATTTGTGCGTATTATGGATTTTAATTATTTTTATTTGCAGTATACAATTAAAATTGAACAGTTTTAAAAAAAATATTATTATTGCTGTTTGACACAGAATACAAAAAAGGCTTTGATTTTCAATTTGCGTTTTTGTATTTTAAAATTAAAAAAACCCAGCAAGTTTTTTGTTTTTCAATTTGATTTGTGCGTATTATGGATTTTAACTTTTTTTATATGCAGTATACAATTAAAATTGAACAGTTTTTAAAAAAAAAATATTATTGCTGTTTGACACCGAATACAAAAAAGACTTTGATTTTCAATTTACGTTTTTGTATTTTAAAATAAAATTTAAAAAAAAGCAAGTTTTTTGTTTTTCAATTAGATTTCTGCGTATTAGGGATTTAAATTTTTTTTATATGCGGTATACAATTAAAATTGAACAGTTTTTTTTCAAATGTTTTTATTGCTGTTTGACACCGAATACAAAAAAGGCTTTGATTTTCAATTTGCGGTTTTGTATTTTTAATTATTTTTTTTAAAAAGCAAGTTTTTTGTTTTTCAATTTGATTTGTGCGTATTAGGGATTTTAATTATTTTTTTATATGCAGTATACAATTAAAATTGAACAGGTTTTTTTTACATGTTATTATTGCTGTTTGACACCAAATACAAAAATGGTTTTGATTTTCAATTTGCGTTTTTGTATTTTAAAATTTTTTTAAAAACAAGTTTTTTGTTTTTCAATTTGATTTGTGCGTATTATGGATTTTATTTTTTTTATATGCGGTATACAATTAAAATTGAACAGTTTTTTTTCAAATGTTTTTATTGCTGTTTGACACCAAATACAAAAAAGGCTTTGATTTTCAATTTGCGTTTTTGTATTTTAAAATAAAATTTTAAAAAAAGCAAGTTTTTTGTTTTTCAATTAGATTTCTGCGTATTAGGGATTTACATTTTTTTTTATATGCGGTATACAATTAAAATTGAACAGTTTTTTTTCAAATGTTTTATTGCTGTTTGACACTGAATACAAAAAAGGCTTTGATTTTCAATTTGTGTTTTTGTATTTAAAATATTTTTTTTAAAAAGCAAGGTTTTTGTTTTTCAATTTGATTTCTGCGTATTAGGGATTTAAATTTTTTTTACATGCAGTATACAATTAAAATTGAACAGGTTTTTTTTACATGTTATTATTGCTGTTTGACACCAAATACAAAAAATGCTTTGATTTTCAATTTGTATTTTTGTATTTTAAAATGTAATAAAAAACACTTTTTTTGTTTTTCAATTTGATTTCTGCGTATTACGGACCATCATTTTTTTACTATGCAGTATACAATTCAAATTTAACAGATTTTTTTTACATCTTAATATTGCTGTTTGACACTGTGTTTTTGTATTTTAAAATTTAAAAAAAACAGCAAGTTTTTTGTTTTTCAATTTGATTTGTGAGTATTAGGGATTTTAATTATTTTCTTATATGCAGTATACAATTAAAATTGAACAGGGTTTTTTTACATGTTATTATTGCTGTTTGATACCAAATACAAAAAAGGCTTTGATTTTCAATTTGCGTTTTTGTATTTTAAAATTTTTAAAAAAACAAGTTTTTTGTTTTTCAATTTGATTTGTGCTTATTACGGATTTTATTTTTTTTATATGCGGTATAGAATTAAAATTGAACAGTTTTTTTTCAAATGTTTTTATTGCTGTTTGACACCAAATACAAAAAAGGCTTTGATTTTCAATTTGCGTTTTTGTATTTTAAAATAAAAATAAAAAAAGCAAGTTTTTTGTTTTTCAATTTGATTTCTCTGTATTAGGGATGTTAAATTTTTTTATATGCAGTATACAATTAAAATTGAACAGGTTTTTTTTACATGTTATTATTGCTGTTTGACACCGAATACAAAAAAGGCTTTGATTTTCAATTTGCATTTTTGTATTTTAAAATGTAATAAAAAACACTTTTTTTTGTTTTTCAATTTGATTTCTGCGTATTACGGACCATAATTTTTTTTACTATGCAGTATACAATTAAAATTGAACAGATTTTTTTTACATCTTAATATTGCTGTTTGACACCGCGTTTTTGTATTTTAAAATTTAAAACAAACAGCAAGTTTTTTGTTTTTCAATTTGATTTGTGCGTATTACGGATTTTATTTTTTTTATATACGGTATACAATTAAAATTGAACAGTTTTTTTTTAAATGTTTTTATGGCTGTTTGACACCAAATACAAAAAAGGCTTTGATTTTCAATTTGCGTTTTTGTATTTTAAAATAAATTTAAAAAAAGCAAGTTTTTTGTTTTTCAATTTGATTTGTGCGTATTAGGGATGTTACATTTTTTTATATGCAGTATACAATTAAAATTGAACAGGTTTTTTTTTACATGTCATTATTGCTGTTTGACACGGAATACAAAAAAGGCTTTGATTTTCAATTTGCATTTTTGTATTTTAAAATGTAATAAAAAACACTTTTTTTGTTTTTCAATTTGATTTCTGCGTATTACGGACCATCATTTTTTTTACTATGCAGTATACAATTAAAATTGAACAGATTTTTTTTACATCTTAATATTGCTGTTTGACACCAAATACAAAAAAGGCTTAGATTTTCAATTTGCGTTTTTGTAATTTAAAATTTAAAAAAAAAGCAAGTTTTTTGTTTTTCAATTTGATTTCTGCGTATTAGGGATGTTAATTTTTTTTTTATATGCAGTATACAATTAAAATTGAACAGGTTTTTTTTACATGTTATTTTTGCTGTTTGACACCAAATACAAAAAAGGCTTTGATTTTCAATTTGCGTTTTTGTACTTTAAAATTTTTTAAAAAACAAAGTTTTTTGTTTTTCAATTTGATTTCTGCGTATTACGGATCATCATTTTTTTACTATGCAGTATACAATTAAAATTGAACAGATTTTTTTACATCTTAATATTGCTGTTTGACACCGAATACAAAAAAGGCTTTGATTTTCAATTTGCGTTTTTGTATTTTAAAATAAATAAAAAAAACAGCAAGTTTTTTGTTTTTCAATTTGATTTGTGCGTATTAGGGATTTTAATTTTTTTTTTATATGCAGTATACAATTAAAATTGAACAGGTTTTTTTTTACATGTTATAATTGCTGTTTGACACCGAATACAAAAAAGGCTTTGATTTTCAATTTGCGTTTTTGTATTTTAAAAATTTTTAAAAAGCAAGTTTTTTGTTTTTCAATTTGATTTGTGCGTATTATGGATTTTAACTTTTTTTATATGCAGTATACAATTAAAGTTGAACCGTTTTTTTTTTTTTATTATTATTGCTGTTTGACACCGAATACAAAAAAGGCTTTGATTTACAATTTGCGTTTTTGTATTTTCAAATTTAAAAAAAAAAGCAAGTTTTTTGTTTTTCAATTTGATTTCTCCGTATTGGGGATGTTAATTTTTGTTATATGCGGTATACAATTAAAGTTGACCAGTTTTTTAAAATGTTTTATTATTGCTGTTTGACACCGAATACAAAAAAAGACTTTGATTTTCAATTTGCGTTTTTGTATTTTAAAATAAAATTTAAAAAAAGCAAGTTTTTTGTTTTTCAATTTGATTTCTGCTTATTACGGTTTGTTTTTTTTAATATGCGGTATACAATTAAAATTGAACATTTCTTTTTCAAATGTTTTTATTGCTGTTTGACACCGAATACAAAAAAGGCTTTGATTTTCAATTTGCGTTTTTGTATTTTAAAATTAAAAAAAACCAGCAAGTTTTTTGTTTTTCAATTTGATTTGTGCGTATTATGGATTTTAACTTTTTTTATATGCAGTATACAATTAAAATTGAACAGTTTTTTTTTTTTTATTATTATTGCTGTTTGACACCAAATACAAAAAAGGCTTTGATTTTCAATTTGTGTTTTTGTATTTTAAAATAAAATTTTAAAAAAAGCAAGTTTTTTGTTTTTCAATTAGATTTCTGCGTATTAGGGATTTAACATTTTTTTATATGCGTTATACAATTAAAATTGAACAGTTTTTTTCCCAATGTTTTTATTGCTGTTTGACACCAAATACAAAAAAGGCTTTGATTTTCAATTTGCGGTTTTGTATTTAAAAATTATTTTTTTTTAAAGCAAGTTTTTTGTTTTTCAATTTGATTTCTGCGTATTAGGGATTTAAAAAAAATGTATATGCAGTATACAATTAAAATGGAACAGGGTTTTTTTACATGTCATTATTGCTGTTTGATACCGAATACAAAAAAGGCTTTGATTTTCAATTTGCATTTTTGTATTTCAAAATGTAATAAAAAATACGTTTTTTGTTTTTCAATTTGATTTCTGCGTATTACGGACCATCATTTTTTTTCACAGATTTTTTTTTACATCTTATTATTGCTGTTTGACACCGAATACAAAAAAGGCTTTGATTTTCAATTTGCGTTTTTGTATTTTAAAACAAAAAAAAACAGCAAGTTTTTTGTTTTTCAATTTGATTTCTCCGTATTAGGGATGTTATTTTTTTTTTTTTATATGCAGTATACAATTAAAATTGAACAGTTTTTTTTTACATGTCATTATTGCTGTTTGACACCGAATACAAAAAAGGCTTTGATTTTCAATTTGCGTTTTTGTATTTTTTTTGTTTTTCAATTTCCATTACTGAAAAATACAAATTCAACGACCAAAACGTACACTGACCCTTTGAAATAATTATATTGCACTTTGTTTGAATGTTACGTTGATACGCGCAACGTGAGTAGGCCACGTTTTCCAAAGATCGTGAAGAAACATTGCTGTAAGACCCGAGCGCGATATCACGTAATCGATATCAATAACAAATATTTTCGATAAAACATTAGATTTTTTGGGTTGGTTTTTCTTTTTTCCGTATGAAGAAAGCGGAAGTATGGAAGCAAGGTTGGTTGCATGAGCAAAGGCACTCGCTCTCTGGTAACCTAGCAACGCAGGGAGTGATCAGTGGGAGTGACACGCTAGCAGCCAATCAGGTGACAGTATCAACTATCCAGCTTGCTAGAGAAGGGAAAGTGAAAATGGAGAAATTGTGGATAAAAGAGGAAAAGTCAACTGGTAGTTTTAAGGATTTTTAAAAAAAGGGACCATAGTCAGACCAATGTGAAGTGAATTATATTTATATAGCGCTTTTCTCTAGTGACTCAAAGCGCTTTACATAGTAAAACCCAATATCTAAGTTACATTTAAACCAGTGTGGGAGCAGGTGGGTAAAGTGTCTTGCCCAAGGACACGACGGCAGTGACTAGGATGGGACCCCCCTCCACCTTAGCCGTGCTCACCCTTTAGAGCACAGCTGTAACTTCTTGGCACTAAACCTGCAGAAAATAGTTCTTCTCCGGTTTCTCTCTGTTTACGTTTTGCACTATTTACTTCCACTCAGCCAGGGGTTCTTAACCTCTTTGACCTCGGGGGCCCAACTTTTCCCACTACACAGGGGCCCCCGGACACACTGGACTATTAACACTGAATTAGTAATTGTTAATGGTGTTCAATAATCATATCTGACCTACTTTCCAGTTCACAACCTCGTCAAATGTTATTAAAGCTTGTGTTAATCACTAAGATGATTATTTATTTAACACATAAAACCTTAGGCTTTGGTCAGGCTGATTAGAAAAATAAATACTATTTAAATATGCCGCGTAAGAAGGTACTCATAAAATGACGAAAAACACATTTAATTACTAAAATAAATGTTTTCTTAACTAAACAGTCAAATAAAAATACAGCTTCATACTTTTTGCGCTTAAACTTCCTCTATTTGTTTGATATTGTCATTACTGCCACAAGTGGTGGAAAAGTGTATTACAACCAGTGTTGGGTTAGTTACTGAAAACCAGTAACTAGTTACTTTATTTCAAAAGTAACTCAGTTACTTACACCAAAAAGTAATGCGTTACTGTGAAAAGTAACTATTTAGTTACTTAATACCCTTTTAGCCTTCATTTCAGTACTGTTATTGCACTGGAGAATAATACAATCTGTTGATCAACTTGACGTGCATTTGCATCACTGAACTCTGCTAAGCAATGTGGTCTACATACAACACACAAAAGATATGTTTCAAAGGGCCAATTTATTTCAGGCCAGAACAAATTGACTAAACTATTTTTAAATAGCTGCAACATAACAAACCGCATAATAACAACATAGCTGTAAACCTGGCTTCACCCAAGGAAGGCACACATGACATGATTATATGTCGTGTCACTATATACCGCACACATACTGCTATACACAAAGCCTAACCAGGCCTTTTTCTCTCTCAAGGAATTGTGAAATAAAATCATGTCTTCAGGAGATCAACACTGTACAGAAGCCCAGAACACTCTACGCATTTCCCAAGTTTTGTTTTAGAGAAAAGGAAAGATTGGCCTGGCCCACTAGGATCCCTCTTTATGTTTGTGAACTTTATAGTCTATACATTTAGAGCAGGCCTGGTCAATTTTAGAGAAAAAAAAATGTGTCTGGGGCCGGTATATCAATTTTTTTTCAGGAAAACTAATACAAAACCTCACAATAAAGTCTGATTGAATGCTAAAAATGTTATGACAGACCGCCTTAAAATTGGAATGGAATTTTAGATATTTCTATGAACGATAAAACCCTGAATATTGAGAACATATGAACGTCACACCCCCTCTTAATCGACATATTTTACAATCAAACCACACCCACACTGCTTGGTGCCTCGTCTGAGCTGCTGTGACGTAGATTACCATAGTAACTAGTAGGGTTGTACGGTATACAAGTATTAGTATAGTACCGCGATACTAATTAATCATATTCGGTACCATACCGCCTCTGAAAAGTACCGGTCCGCCGCACCCTAAGATTTTTTGTTAAAATAAAGCCAATAATGCAATTTTTTCTGGTCCCCTTTATTTAGAAAAGTACCGAAAAGTATCGAAATAATATTGGTATCAGGCCAACCTAGTCACTAAAATATCATGCAAAAGCACAGATTCCAACCATAGAAATACTTAGTATAGTTGAAGACTTACGGTCATTAGAAAACATCACTGCACATCATAATGGCAGCTACACTTTCCATCTTAAAGATATAAAAAAATTATTTGGGAATGCCGGGCGGGCCAGATTGAAAAGCTTAATGGGCCGCATGTGGCCCCCGGGCCTTAATTTGCCCAGGTCTGATTTAGAGTGATGTGATAATCAAACACTCTAGAAGTCTCGAATGAAAGAGTATATACGAGAATTGACAGAGTGTGTGTACCTTCAGTGCTGAATGATGAGCAGAGGCAGAGTTTGGAGTGTCTTCTTTAGCTTGCTTTCTATGTTTATGTCCTCACTGTCCAGGTACGTGGAACATGTTTTCCGTGCCATTCGCTGTTTGATGCCCGGTATCATGCTAATTAGCTGCCTGAAAGCGGGTGACTCCACTGTAGAAATAGCCTGCGTGTCTTCTAGCACATACGCTGCAATGGCTCTATCAATGTTTGTCCTGGCTAGCAGTCCCTCCGTTAAAATCCTTAGGTGAAGTGTGTCTCTCTTTACTAGCTTCGTCAAAGCATGTTGCTTTTGTAGCTGTTTCAGCAGATTTGAATTGATGTTTTGGGCAATAGATGGGATCGCTGATCCAAGACGCAAGTTACATCTAGCTAAAATGTTCTTTTCTTTGTGCTCGACAAAAGAAAAGTAGTGAGAATATCTCCATGTTAAGAAACTCAGCTTCGGCTCCGCCATGATGTCTTGTTAGTAAACACAGACAGCCCCCCCCCCCCCCCCCCATACACCGTGCCTCTTGTGACACAGGAAGAATCCGAAGGACGATACCGCAACTCTCCAATAAAACACACTCAGATCTTCTCACTTTCTAGCCGATACTATGTAAAAGATAACGTAAAATGACGCAGTAACGCATCATGTAGTAACGGCAACTGAGTTACTGAATATTAAAAGATAACGCGTTAGACTACTCGTTACCGCAGAAAATAACGGCGTTACAGTAACGATAATTTAGAAACAATATACGTTAGTCCCACCACTGATTACAACTGAGTACCGCTAATGAACATGTATTTTTTGACAACAATGGTTAAGAGACAGTAAGACCCTCACTTTTTTAGGGGGTGTCGGCCGGGAGCGATCTGGTGCTCGTGGAGCCCCCGAGGCCGCCAATTAGCTGCCTGAAAGCGGGTGACTCCACTGTAGAAATAGCCTGCATGTCTTCCAGCACATACGCTAGGATGGCTCTATCAATGTTGTCCTGGCTAGCAGTCCCTCCGTTAAAATCCTTAGGTGAAGTGTGTCTCTCTTTACTAGCTTCCTCGAAGCATGTAACTTTTGTAGCTGTTTCAGAAGATTTGAATTGATGTTTTGGGGAGTAGATAGGATCTTTGATCTAAGACACAACTTACATTTAGCTAAAATGTTCTTTTCTTTGTGCTCGACAAAAGAAAAGTAGTGAGAATATCTCCATGTTAAGAAACTCAGCTTCGGCTCCGCCATGATGTCTTGTTAGTAAACACAGACACGCCCCCCCACATACACACACACACACATACACCGTGCCTCTTGTGACAGAGGAAGAATCAGAAGGACGACACCGCAACTCTCCAATAAAACACACTCAGATCTTCTCACTTCCTAGCCAATACCATATAAAAAATAACATAAAAAAACAAAGTAACGCATCATGTAGTAACGGTATGTGAGTTACTGAATATAAAAAATAACGCGTTAGACTACTCGTTACCGCCGAAAATAACGGCTGTCAGGTTCAAACACTGATGACATCTATTAAACAAGACAAGAGGCAAATAATTAAACAGAGACAGAATTCAATTTGGACTCAATTGAGGAGAAACGCCTGGACACACCGTACTCTTGTACAGTCTCCAGCACGCTCTCCCAAAAGATTGCACTCCTCCTTCTTTATTTGACTTTCTCCGACCACCTGACCACCGATTCCACTTCTAGAGGGAAGTGGGTCGTAAACAGCGTTGCCTTTGGTTACAGAACAGTTCAAAAGAAGAGGTCGTAAAATAGTTCAAAAAGAGTTCCATAAAATAGTTCAAAAAGAGTTCGTAAAATACTTCAAAAAGAGGTCGTCTGGAAATTGGGCAGATCCTTGGTTCTCTCCGCTTTGAAGTCCTTGGGTTAGAACAATATCTTTCTGTTGATTACCATTACACCTTCATCTTGCTTCCCCCCCTACACAGTGGAGTTTTACGAGCCTTACTCTTGGTAGGTTTCAAAGACAGCTTTTGTCTTCTTGTCGGGAACTCAATGTAATACACATTTTTTGTGATGATTAAGAAACAATATACGTTAGTCCCAACACTGATTACAACTGAGTACCGCTAATGAACATGTATTTTTTGACAACAATGGTTAAGAAACAGTAAGACCCTCACTTTTTTAGGGGGTGTCGGCCGGGAGCGATCTGATGCTCGTGGAGCCCCCGAGGCCGCCAATTAGCTGCCTGAAAGCGGGTGACTCCACTGTAGAAATAGCCTGCGTGTCTTCTAGCACATACGCTGCAATGGCTCTATCAATGTTTGTCCTGGCTAGCAGTCCCTCCGTTAAAATCCTTAGGTGAAGTGTGTCTCTCTTTACTAGCTTCGTCGAAGCATGTTGCTTTTGTAGCTGTTTCAGCAGATTTGAATTTATGTTTTGGGCAATAGATGGGATCGCTGATCCAAGACACAACTTACATCTAGCTAAAATGTTCTTTTCTTTGTGCTCGACAAAAGAAAAGTAGTGAGAATATCTCCATGTTAAGAAACTCAGCTTTGCCCCCCCCCCCCCCCCCTGCCTAACACATACACACACACACACACCGCGCCTCTTGTGACAGAGGAAGAATCAGAAGGACGACACCGCAACTCTCCAATAAAACACACTCAGATCTTCTCACTTCCTAGCCGATACCATATAAAAAATAACGTATAATATAATAACGTAAAATAACAAAGTAACGCATCATGTAGTAACGGTATGTGAGTTACTGAATATAAGAAATAGCGCGTTAGACGACTCGTTACCGCCGAAAATAACGTCTGTCAGGTTCAAACACTGATGACATCTATTAAACAAGACAAGAGGCAAATAATTAAACAGAGACAGAATTCAATTTGGACTCAATTGAGGAGAAACGCCTGGACACACTGTAGTCTTGTACAGTCTCCAGCACGCTCTCCCAAAAGATTGCACTCCTCCTTCTTTATTTGACTTTCTCCGACCACCTGACCACCGATTCCACTTCTAGAGGGAAGTGGGTCGTAAACAGCGTTGCCTTTGGTTACAAAATAGTTCAAAAGAAGAGGTCGTAAAATAGTTCAAAAAGAGTTCCATAAAATAGTTCAAAAAGAGTTCGTAAAATACTTCAAAAAGAGGTCGTCTGGAAATTGGGCAGATCCTTGGTTCTCTCCGCTTTGAAGTCCTTGGGTTAGAACAATATCTTTCTGTTAAATACCATACATGAGAGAAAACAGGAACACCTTCATCTTGCTTCCCCCCCCCTACACAGTGGAGTTTTACGAGCCTTACACTTGGTAGGTTTCAAAGACAGCTTTTGTCTTCTTGTCGGGAACTCAATGTAATACACATTTTTTGTGATGATTTAGAAACAACATACTTTGTAACGCGTTAGTCCCAACACTGATTACAACTGAGTACCGCTAATGAACATGTATTTTTTGACAACAATGGTTAAGAAACAGTAAGACCCTCACTTTTTTAGGGGGTGTCGGCCGGGAGCGATCTGGTGCTCGTGGAGCCCCCGAGGCCGCCAATTAGCTGCCTGAAAGCGGGTGACTCCACTGTAGAAATAGCCTGCATGTCTTCCAGCACATACGCTGCAATGGCTCTATCAATGTTGTCCTGGCTAGCAGTCCCTCCGTTAAAATCCTTAGGTGAAGTGTGTCTCTCTTTACTAGCTTCCTCGAAGCATGTAACTTTTGTAGCTGTTTCAGAAGATTTGAATTGATGTTTTGGGGAGTAGATAGGATCTTTGATCTAAGACACAACTTACATTTAGCTAAAATGTTCTTTTCTTTGTGCTCGACAAAAGAAAAGTAGTGAGAATATCTCCATGTTAAGAAACTCAGCTTTGCCCCCCCCCCCTGCCTAACACATACACACACACACACACCGCGCCTCTTGTGACAGAGGAAGAATCAGAAGGACGACACCGCAACTCTCCAATAAAACACACTCAGATCTTCTCACTTCCTAGCCGATACCATATAAAAAATAACGTAAAATAACAAAGTAACGCATCATGTAGTAAAGGTATGTGAGTTACTGAATATAAAAAATAACGCGTTAGACTACTCGTTACCGCCGAAAATAACGGCTGTCAGGTTTAAACACTGATGACATCTATTAAACAAGACAAGAGGCAAATAATTAAACAGACAGAATTAAATTTGGACTCAAATGAGGAGAAACGCCTGGACACACTGTACTCTTGTACAGTCTCCAGCACGCTCTCCCAAAAGATTGCACTCCTCCTCCTTTATTTGACTTTCTCCGACCACCTGACCACCGCTTCCACTTCCAGAGGGAAGTGGGTCGTAAACAGCGTTGCCTTTGGTTACAGAACAGTTCAAAAGAAGAGGTCGTAAAATAGTTCCATAAAATAGTTCAAAAAGAGTTCGTAAAATACTTCAAAAAGAGGTCGTCTGGAAATTGGGCAGATCCTTGGTTCTCTCCGCTTTGAAGTCCTTGGGTTAGAACAATATACTTCTGTTAAATACCATACATGAGAGAAAACAGGAACACCTTCATCTTGCTTCCCCCCCCCCTACACAGTGGAGTTTTACGAGCCTTACACTTGGTAGGTTTCAAAGACAGCTTTTGTCTTCTTGTCGGGAACTCAATGTAATACACATTTTTTGTGATAATTTAGAAACAATATACTTTGTAACGCGTTAGTCCCAACACTGATTACAACTGAGTACCGCTAATGAACATGTATTTTTTGACAACAATGGTTAAGAAACAGTAAGACCCCCACTTTTTTAGGGGGTGTCGGCCGGTAGCGATCTGGTGCTCGTGGAGCCCCCGAGGCCGCCAATTAGCTGCCTGAAAGCGGGTGACTCCACTGTAGAAATAGCCTGCATGTCTTCCAGCACATACGCTGCAGTGGCTCTATCAATGTTGTCCTGGCTAGCAGTCCCTTCGTTAAAATCCTTAGGTGAAGTGTGTCTCTCTTTACTAGCTTCGTCGAAGCATGTTGCTTTTGTAGCTGTTTCAGCAGATTTGAATTGATGTTTTGGGCAATAGATGGGATCGCTGATCCAAGACACAACTTACATCTAGCTAAAATGTTCTTTTCTTTGTGCTCGACAAAAGAAAAGTAGTGAGAATATCTCCATGTTAAGAAACTCAGCTTCGGCTCCGCCATGATGTCTTGTTAGTAAACACAGACACGCCCCCCCACATACACACACACACACATACACCGTGCCTCTTGTGACAGAGGAAGAATCAGAAGGATGACACCGCAACTCTCCAATAAAACACACTCAGATCTTCTCACTTCCTAGCCAATACCATATAAAAAATAACATAAAAAAACAAAGTAACGCATCATGTAGTAACGGTATGTGAGTTACTGAATATAAAAAATAACGTGTTAGACTACTCGTTACCGCCGAAAATAACGGCTGTCAGGTTCAAACACTGATGACATAAATTAAACAAGACAAGAGGCAAATAATTAAACAGAGACATAATTCAATTTGGACTCAATTGAGGAGAAACGCCTGGACACACTGTAGTCTTGTACAGTCTCCAGCACGCTCTCCCAAAAGATTGCACTCCTCCTTCTTTATTTGACTTCCTCCGACCACCGCTTCCACTTCTAGAGGGAAGTGGGTCGTAAACAGCGTTGCCTTTGGTTACAGAACAGTTCAAAAGAAGAGGTCGTAAAATAGTTCCATAAAATAGTTCAAAAAGAGTTCGTAAAATACTTCAAAAAGAGGTCGTCTGGAAATTGGGCAGATCCTTGGTTCTCTCCGCTTTGAAGTCCTTGGGTTAGAACAATATACTTCTGTTAAATACCATACATGAGAGAAAACAGGAACACCTTCATCTTGCTTCCCCCCCCTACACAGTGGAGTTTTACGAGCCTTACACTTGGTAGGTTTCAAAGACAGCTTTTGTCTTCTTGTCGGGAACTCAATGTAATACACATTTTTTGTGATGATTTAGAAACAACATACTTTGTAACGCGTTAGTCCCAACACTGATTACAACTGAGTACCGCTAATGAACATGTATTTTTTGACAACAATGGTTAAGAAACAGTAAGACCCTCACTTTTTTAGGGGGTGTCGGCCGGGAGCGATCTGGTGCTCGTGGAGCCCCCGAGGCCGCCAATTAGCTGCCTGAAAGCGGGTGACTCCACTGTAGAAATAGCCTGCATGTCTTCCAGCACATACGCTGCAATGGCTCTATCAATGTTGTCCTGGCTAGCAGTCCCTCCGTTAAAATCCTTAGGTGAAGTGTGTCTCTCTTTACTAGCTTCGTCGAAGCATGTTGCTTTTGTAGCTGTTTCAGCAGATTTGAATTGATGTTTTGGGCAATAGATGGGATCGCTGATCCAAGACACAACTTACATCTAGCTAAAATGTTATTTTCTTTGTGCTCGACAAAAGAAAAGTAGTGAGAATATCTCCATGTTAAGAAACTCAGCTTCGGCTCCGCCATGATGTCTTGTTAGTAAACACAGACACATACACCGCGCCTCTTGTGACAGAGGAAGAATCAGAAGGACGACACCGCAACTCTCCAATAAAACACACTCAGATCTTCTCACTTCCTAGCCGATACCATATTAAAAATAACGTATAATATAATAACGTAAAATAACAAAGTAACGCATCATGTAGTAACGGTATGTGAGTTACTGAATATAAAAAATAGCGCGTTAGACTACTCGTTACCGCCGAAAATAACGGCTGTCAGGTTCAAACACTGATGACATAAATTAAACAAGACAAGAGGCAAATAATTAAACAGAGACATAATTCAATTTGGACTCAATTGAGGAGAAACGCCTGGACACACTGTACTCTTGTACAGTCTCCAGCACGCTCTCCCAAAAGATTGCACTCCTCCTCCTTTATTTGACTTTCTCCGACCACCTGACCACCGCTTCCACTTCCAGAGGGAAGTGGGTCGTAAACAGCGTTGCCTTTGGTTAGAGAACAGTTCAAAAGAAGAGGTCGTAAAATAGTTCCATAAAATAGTTCAAAAAGAGTTCGTAAAATACTTCAAAAAGAGGTCGTCTGGAAATTGGGCAGATCCTTGGTTCTCTCCGCTTTGAAGTCCTTGGGTTAGAACAATATCTTTCTGTTAAATACCATACATGAGAGAAAACAGGAACACCTTCATCTTGCTTCCTCCCCCTCCCCCTACACAGTGGAGTTTTACGAGCCTTACACTTGGTAGGTTTCAAAGACAGTTTTTGTCTTCTTGTCGGGAACTCAATGTAATACACATTTTTTGTGATAATTTAGAAACAATATACGTTAGTCCCAACACTGATTACAACTGAGTACCGCTAATGAACATGTATTTTTTGACAACAATGGTTAAGAAACAGTAAGACCCTCACTTTTTTAGGGGGTGTCGGCCGGGAGCGATCTGGTGCTCGTGGAGCCCCCGAGGCCGCCAATTAGCTGCCTGAAAGCGGGTGACTCCACTGTAGAAATAGCCTGCATGTCTTCCAGCACATACGCTGCAATGGCTCTATCAATGTTGTCCTGGCTAGCAGTCCTTTCGTTAAAATCCTTAGGTGAAGTGTGTCTCTCTTTACTAGCTTCGTCGAAGCATGTTGCTTTTGTAGCTGTTTCAGACGATTTGAATTGATGTTTTGGGCAGTAGATAGGATATTTGATCCAAGACACAACTTACATTTAGCTAAAATGTTCTTTTCTTTGTGCTCGACAAAAGAAAAGTAGTGAGAATATCTCCATGTTAAGAAACTCAGCTTCGGCTCCGCCATAATGTCTTGTTAGTAAACACAGACACGCCCCCCCCGGTCGTAAAATAGTTCAAAAAGAGTTCCATAAAATAGTTCAAAAAGAGTTCGTAAAATACTTCAAAAAGAGGTCGTCTGGAAATTGGGCAGATCCTTGGTTCTCTCCGCTTTGAAGTCCTTGGGTTAGAACAATATCTTTCTGTTGATTACCATACATGAGAGACAACAGGAACACCTTCATCTTGCTCCCCCCCCACCCCTACACAGTGGAGTTTTATGAGCCTTACACTTGGTAGGTTTCAAAGACAGTTTTTGTCTTCTTGTCGGGAACTCAATGTAATACAACTTTTTTGTGATAATTTAGAAGCAATATACGTTAGTCCCAACACTGATTACAACTGAGTACCGCTAACGAACATGTATTTTTTGACAACAATGGTTAAGAAACAGTAAGACCCTCACTTTTTTAGGGGGTGTCGGCCGGGAGCGATCTGGTGCTCGTGGAGCCCCCGAGGCCGCCAATTAGCTGCCTGAAAGCGGGTGACTCCACTGTAGAAATAGCCTGCATGTCTTCCAGCACATACGCTGCAATGGCTCTATCAATGTTGTCCTGGCTAGCAGTCCCTCCGTTAAAATCCTTAAGTGAAGTGTGTCTCTCTTTACTAGCTTCGTCGAAGCATGTTGCTTTTGTAGCTGTTTCAGACGATTTGAATTGATGTTTTGGGCAGTAGATAGGATATTTGATCCAAGACACAACTTACATTTAGCTAAAATGTTCTTTTCTTTGTGCTCGACAAAAGAAAAGTAGTGAGAATATCTCCATGTTAAGAAACTCAGCTTTGGCTCCTACACTTGGTAGGTTTCAAAGACAGCTTTTGTCTTCTTGTCGGGAACTCAATGTAATACACATTTTTTGTGATAATTTAGAAACAATATACGTTAGTCCCAACACTGATTACAACTGAGTACCGCTAATGAACATGTATTTTTTGACAACAATGGTTAAGAAACAGTAAGACCCTCACTTTTTTAGGGGGTGTCGGCCGGGAGCGATCTGGTGCTCGTGGAGCCCCCCCCCGAGGCCGCTAATTAGCCAGACGAATCAAAGCGCGGCTGTGATCTGGCGCTCCGCCGACCGACCGGAGCGTCTTCCTCCTTCGCAGAGTTCCAGTATCGCTCCACGTCTTTGATGAAGTCCCCCCGCTCGAGAGCGCCGCCGTGTCGGTCCAAGGGGGGGGGAGTCGTCCAATCGAATTACGGTTACGCGCCGCCGCTGCTCTGTGATGTCACGGCCGACCACGCCGTCTCGCCGAGGACCCGGCAAAAATGATAGCAGTTGTTTTTTTTTGTTAAAAAAAAACGAGCGTTTTAAAGCCGTGGATTAGAATGTGGGAATCTAACCAGCCTTTTTTTTTTCTTTTTTCTTTTTTACAAATGTCATCATCCGTCATCTTTAATCCACTTAGGTGGTGTGTAGGTGTGTGTGTGTATGTATGTGTGTGTGCGTCATTCTAATAAGACACGTTCCCTCGCATGCTAACAATATGTTGTCAGTGTCAAGCAAAAGCAGGACGTAAAGATGAATAATTAAAAAAGCGAGAGAAGACGTTTGCATTATTTACAATTAGTGATGAGGTCGTTTGTTTTTTTTGTGTGTGTGTGTGTGTGTGTTTGATTCCTTCGTGTTCCCCTACTTACTGTACGGATGAATTTTAATATCCGATCAATATTTATACTAAAGTGGCTTCTGCAAGTACGATGTGATTTTAAATGTTTTGAAATGACACGTACTTGTACAGTAGCAGCGCCTTTTGTTTGGGCGGTGGAAGAAAAAAGAAAAAAAAAAAAAAAGTGGTAAATGTCAGCTGGAGCAGTCGTCATAATTCATGAGACATGAAATGTTGATGAGGAATCTTGGAAGACGTTCCTCCTCTGGCCCCGGCCGGAGTCAGATCAGCCGAGGTAACGGGGTCAGTCACAGAAGTTTTAGAATAGAATCCATCCATCCATCCATCTTCTTCCGCTTATCCGAGGTCGGGTCGCGGGGGCAGCAGCCTAAGCAGGGAAGCCCAGACTTCCCTCTCCCCAGCCACTTCGTCCAGCTCCTCCCGGGGGATCCCGAGGCGTTCCCAGGCCAGCTGGGAGACATAGTCTTCCCAACGTGTCCTGGGTCTTCCCCGTGGCCCCCATACCGGTCGGACGTGCCCTAAACACCTCCCGAGGGAGGCGATCGGGGGGTAGAATATATCTTTATTGTCATTGTACATTGTACAACGAAATTGTATGCAAAACTAATTTAGTGCAAATTCATAATAACACATAAAAACATAAGAACATAGATAAACAGATAAAAATAGCAAGTACACAACTCACATGCACAGTCATTATTGTCTTGTGCAGGCGGGGCCTCACCTGCCATCATGGAAAGAAAGAAAATGTAAAAAGAAAAGAAAAAAAATTAAATTGTTATATGTATCCAGTGATTATACTATAAAGTTATTTTCCATTTAACTTCACCAGTTTTAGATTATTTTTATTCAAAATCGCTGAATTTTCACATTTGCCGTTCAAATACTGAGAAGAGACGGTGCGGTGAACAGCAGCCAGTTGAGGCACGTCACTCAGTGCCTCAACATGGATTGCGCAATGACTCGGCTAACTGCTGGCCTGCTGTGCAGTGAGACTGTATTGCTATGTGAATTATATTATACAGTTCCATAGTTTAGTTAGCTGAGGTATATAATGTACAGTGTATTTTGTCAACAACTGTATGTGTGTAACGTATTTCTTGTGCTGAGCGATCATAAAACGGCTGCAAAAGACGCACTGTGTGAGGCTCGCCTCCTGCACCCCCGCCGTAGAATTGTTGTATCAACTAAAGCCCACACTTAAACTTTCCACGTGCAAGATTGAATCTATTTAAAAAAAATATTTCATAAGAAGCCAAAAAGTGCAAAAACAATAATGTTGGTGTTGGAGGAGTTGTGAATGACTGCAGGGACACAACATTAGATACACCTGCAGACTGCAGGTGTACCTAATTCACAACTCCTCCAACACAAACATTTTTGTTTTTGCACTTTTTGGCTTCTTATTAAATAACTTTTGTAACCTATTTTCATGGGTTTTTCTCTTTGTGATGTTAAGTTCCTGTTATGCGCTGTTATACAGTATATGCCTCGAGCTCTTATTTTGAAGGCGCTAAGAGCGGAAGTGATGTGACACGGAGTGGAGCGGAGGTTTTTGAAAGAAGGTAAATAAAGTGGTCCTCGTGTAAACTGACTGAGCCTCCGTGTTTGTTATTTTGTAGTTTCATACAGTATAGGCGACATTTATAAACCCTCGGTTACACTTTTTTAAATAGATTCAATCTTGCACGTGGAAAGTTGAAGTGAGGGCTTTAGTTGCGGCGCATGGACTTAATTTATAAGTAAAGGTAAGACCATAATAACGTTTCTTTTATTAAATGTGCTTTTTTGTGTGCTACAGTTTGTATGTGTAAAGTTAAAGTTAAGTTAAAGTACCAATAATTGTCACACACACACACTAGGTGTAATGAAATTTGTCCTCTGCATTTGACCCATCCCCTTGATCACCCCCTGGGAGGTGAGGGGAGCAGTGGGCAGCAGCGGCGCCACGCCTGGGAATCATTTTTGGTGATTTAACCCCCAATTCCAAGCCTTGATGCTGAGTGCCAAGCAGGGAAGAATGCTGGTATGAGCTTTTAAACATAACCCGTTAACTGCTGCCAATCAAATGGTGAATAAGATACTCTTTAGGGTTCATATGTTTGTAAATGTGACTGTGATGAAGTCAGTGCCTCACCAGCCATCAACCTCACCGCACGTCACTGGTCTTGTGTTCAGCGACTCTCGGGTGAAAAGTGTTCTTAAATCGGTTTGTCCGGCATTTTATTGTCCTGTATCTATTTGGTGTTCTTTATTACGTTTATTAGGGGTGTAACGGTACACAAATTTTTCGGTTCAGTACGTACCTCGGTTTAGAGGTCACGGTTCGGTTCATTTTCGGTACAGTAAGAAATCAACAAAATATACATTTTTGGGTTATTTATTCACCAAATTTGCAAAATCTTCCACCAAAAATATTTTTCTTAGTGTAATATTTGATGTGAAGTAATGGGAACCTTGGATAGGTCAATAATTCATAATAACATTGATTTTGATTCAATATTATGTTTTGAGCAATGACAGTTTGAAAGAAAAAAACAAAACAGCTTTGTTTTATTAGTCAACATTGCAACTTTTTCTAAATTACATTTAACCTTTAAGCTTTTTTATTTCACTTTTGTTTATTTTAATAGTATTTTTAGAATGTGCCGTGGGCCTTTAAAACATTTTTTGTGGGCCGCAAATGGCCTCCGGGGCACACTTTTGACACCCCTGCTATAGATAATAAAAAATTAAATCTATGGATAAAAAGCAGAGCCTGGCGACGCATGCGCGTTTATCATAACTCTCTCTCTCTCTCTGCCTCTGCCCCTCCCTCACCAATGCTGCTGCACACCTTCACAATTTGTTTTGTTTTTAACCCCTTCTTAACCCTGAACGTACATTGAAAATACACGCAACCCTAACTCAAAATGCCGGACATTCGGGGCATTTAAGAAACTCCGCCCGTTAGCCGCTAACGGGCTACCATAGACTGACCATACGACCATACGTTTGGTACGTACCTCGGTTTAGAGGTCACGGTTCGGTTCATTTTCGGTACAGTAAGAAATCAACAAAATATACATTTTGGGGTTATTTATTCACCAAATTTGCAAAATCTTCCACCAAAAATATTTTTCTTAGTGTAATATTCGATGTGAAGTAATGGGAACCTTGGATAGGTCAATAATTCATAATAGGTCAATAATTCATAATAACATTGATTTTGATTCAATATTGTCATGACTTGGTCCTGGGTGTTTGCTTTTCCGGAATGTAACGGAAAGTTGGCTTGGGCGAGACGGGAATGTGAGTACATAATTTATTTTTTACACTAAAAGGACAAAAAAAGAGTACAAACGAAAAGCGCGCACAGTGGCGGAGAACAAACTATGAAACCAAAAGACTATAGCATTAATAAACAAAAACTTACTTGGCTTGGACTAAAGTTGCAGCATGAAAGATGGACATGAAAAAACAAGTGACAGGAATGTGCAGAGCATAACTGTGGGATGTCGCCAGAACGACAAACTGAAAACAATGAACTTAAATACTATAGACATGATTAGTGAAAGCAGGTGCGTGACTCAAAACGTGAAACCGGTGCGTGACGTGACAGGTGAAAACGAATGGTTGCTATGGTGACAAAACAAAACAAAAGTGCACAAAAGTCCAAAAACAAAACCGAACATGACTAAAACAAAACATGATCACACAGACATGACAAATATTATGTTTTAAGCAATGACAGTTTGAAAGAAAAGAAAAAAACAGCTTTGTTTTATTAGTCAACATTGCAACTTTTTCTAAATTACATTTAACCTTTAAGCTTTTTTATTTCACTTTTGTTTATTTGAATAGTGTTTTTAGAATGTGCCGTGGGCCTTTAAAACATTAGCTGTGGGCCGCAAATGGCACACTTTGACACCCCTGTTATAGATAATAAAAAATTAAATCTATGGATAAAAAGCAGAGCCTGGCGACGCATGCGCATTTATCATAACTCTCTCTCTCTCTCTGTCTCTGCCCCTCCCTCACCAATGCTGCTGCACTCACAATTTGTTTTGTTTTCAACCCCTTCTTAACCCTGAACGTACATTGAAAATACACGCAACCGTAACTCAAAATGCCGGACATTTGGGGCATTTAAGAAACTCCGCCCGTTAGCCGCTAACGGGCTACCATAGACTGACCATACGACCATACGTTTGGTACGTACCTCGGTTTAGAGGTCACGGTTCGGTTCATTTTCGGTACAGTAAGAAATCAATAAAATATAGATTTTGGGGTTATTTATTCACCAAATTTGCAAAATCTTCCACCAAAAATATTTTTCTTAGTGTAATATTTGATGTGAAGTAATGGGAACCTTGGATAGGTCAATAATTCATAATAACATTGATTTTGATTCAATATTATGTTTTGAGCAATGACAGTTTGAAAGAAAAAAAAAACAGCTTTGTTTTATTAGTCAACATTGCAACTTTTTCTAAATTACATTTAACCTTTAAGCTTTTTTATTTCACTTTTGTTTATTTGAATAGTGTTTTTAGAATGTGCCGTGGGCCTTTAAAACATTAGCTGTGGGCCGCAAATGGCCTCCGGGGCACACTTTTGACACCCCTGCTATAGATAATAAAAAATTAAATCTATGGATAAAAAGCAGAGCCTGGCGACGCATGCGCGTTTATCATAACTCTCTCTCTCTCTCTGTCTCTGCCCCTCCCTCACCAATGCTGCTGCACGCACAATTTGTTTTGTTTTTAACCCCTTCTTAACCCTGAACGTACATTGAAAATACACGCAACTCTAACTCAAAATGCCGGACATTTGGGGCATTTAAGAAACTCCGCCCGTTAGCCGCTAACGGGCTACCATAGACTGACCATACGACCATACATTTGGTACGTACCTCGGTTTAGAGGTCACGGTTCGGTTCATTTTCGGTACAATAAGAAAACAACAAAATATACATTTTTGGGTTATTTATTTACCAAATTTGCAAAATCTTCCACCAAAAATATTTTTCTTAGTGTAATATTTGATGTGAAGTAATGGGAACCTTGGATAGGTCAATAATTCATAATAACATTGATTTTGATTCAATATTGTCATGACTTGGTCCTGGGTGTTTGCTTTTCCGGAATGCAACGGAAAGTTGGCTTGGGCGAGACGGGAATGTGAGTACATAATTTATTTTTTACACTAATAAAGGACAAAAAAAAAGAGTACAAACGAAAAGCGCGCACAGTGGCGGAGAACAAACGATGAAACCAAAAGACTATAGCATTAATAAACAAAAACTTACTTGGCTTGGACTAAAGTTGCAGCATGAAAGATGGACATGAAAAAACAAGTGTCAGGAATGTGCAGAGCATAACTGTGGGATGTCGCCAGAACGACAAACTGAAAACAATGAACTTAAATACTATAGACATGATTAGTGAAAGCAGGTGCGTGACTTGACAGGTGAAAACGAATGGTTGCTATGGTGACAAAACAAAACAAAAGTGCACAAAAGTCCAAAAACAAAACCGAACACGACTAAAACAAAACATGATCACACAGACATGACAAATATTATGTTTTGAGCAATGACAGTTTGAAAGAAAAAAAAAACAGCTTTGTTTTATTAGTCAACATTGCAACTTTTTCTAAATTACATTTAACCTTTAAGCTTTTTTATTTCACTTTTGTTTATTTTAATAGTATTTTTAGAATGTGCCGTGGGCCTTTAAAACATTAGCTGTGGGCCGCAAATGGCCTCCGGGGCACACTTTTGACACCCCTGCTATAGATAATAAAAAATTAAATCTATGGATAAAAAGCAGAGCCTGGCGACGCATGCGCGTTTATCAGAACTCTCTCTCTCTCTCTCTGTCTCTGCCCCTCCCTCACCAATGCTGCTGCACACACAATTTGTTTTGTTTTCAACCCCTTCTTAACCCTGAACGTACATTGAAAATTCTCGCAACCCTAACTCAAAATGCCGGACATTCGAGGCATTTAAGAAACTCCACCCTGACAGCTCCGCACAAGAGGACATGTCCGGCGGAGTTTCTTAAATGCCTCGAATGTCCGGCATTTTGAGTAAACAATGTGCATTGTTTACACAACGTGCGTTACGCTACTTAATATGGAAACTCGTTCGGTACACCTCCGAACCGAACCGGAACCCCCGTACCGAAACGGTTCAATACACGTACCGTTACACCCCTAACGTTTATTAATAACCCCGCTTTGCACATTGTCTGCCGCGGCTGGTTTGCATACGAGCGAGGTCGCCCTCAGCAGCCTCTCGGGAGTTTGCTTTTAGATGCTCCTGCACATGTCACAACCAGGAACTGACGCCTTAAAAAGACGCACCTCTAACCCCCAACCCCCCCCTACCACCGCTGTCTCCAAACGCCCTCGGCCTCGACCTGCCTCTTTCAACACCGCGCTTTCATTCCTGTTATTATTTTTATCCTAACTCTGCAAGACTGTACCAAAAGTAGCTCGTTAGACTACATGTTCAAGTCGAGGGTCTAAGGCAGGCATGTTCAAGAAACTTGTTTTAGGGGCCACATTTCCAGAAAGCTAAGGACATCTCCCTTCACTTTTGGACTTATTTTGTATATTCCGCAGAAATCAGCGTCCTCTACAGTAGACATTTGGTTTTGGATCGATTAGGGACAACTTTCCTCCAAAATTCTGCAACCTTAAATACTTAATGACCCTGTAAGACCCTGCATATGGATCTAAAAAAAAAGACAAAAATGTTGCAATGAATGAAAGAAACGCTCTAAAATGTAATGTAACCTCCTCCAACATCCGAGGACAAGGCTACGAACAATGGGAGACCGGGCTTTCTGCTCCGCCGCTCCCAGTCTGTGGAATGCTCTCCCTGACCACCTGAGGGCACCACAGACTGTGGATGCTTTTAAAAAAGGCCTAAAAACCCTTCTTTTTAAAAAATACTTTTTTTTTTTAGATATATGCATACTCGTTTTAGCTATTTGGCTGTTCTAGTTTATTTTATTTTATTTTTTTTTAATACACTGTAGCACTTTGAGGTTGTTTACTCAATGTAAAGTGCTTTTTAAAAATAAAATATATTATTATTATTATTATTATTAATGATGACTGATTTAGGCATCATCCTGCAGAATAATGAATGGATGAATCAATCAATCAATCAATGTTTATTCATATAGCCCTAAATCACAAGTGTCTCAAAGGGCTGCACAAGCCACAACGACATCCTCGGTTCAGATCCCA